>NC_088368.1:33632885-33645385 GCF_034508935.2 Berghia stephanieae | reverse complement strand
ATGATGATGATGATGATGATGATGATGATGATGATGATGATGATGATGATGATGATGATGATGATGATGATGATGATGATGATGGTGATGATGATGATAGTGATGATGATGATGATGATGATGATGATGATACATACTATAGTATATTTATGTATTGATTCACTCATACACAACACACCATTCCTCTGATATATATATATATATATATATATATATATATATATATATATATATATATATATATACATATACGATTATATTCATTAGTCAATAAAATCAATAAAATCATTCACAGAAAACTGAAAGGAAATATATACTCTGTCTTCAAAGAGGCTTTAAAGGAGGACAGAGAATTAATTACGGTGATTGGCGTCCGATGAAAGCGAACGCCCGTCGTGTAAAATTCCATTTAGGAATCAAATGTAGAATACATTCGATCCCTCAACCTTCTAGGTGTGTTACAATTACATATTTTTATATCCCAGGCACAGGCTATTCACTAACCTATTCATAATAGCACAGACTTATTTTCGATCCCTCAACCTTTTAGGTGTGTTACAATGGGAGCGATCTATATTCATGTTAA
This sequence comes from Berghia stephanieae, assembly GCF_034508935.2. Taxonomy (NCBI): domain Eukaryota; kingdom Metazoa; phylum Mollusca; class Gastropoda; order Nudibranchia; family Aeolidiidae; genus Berghia; species Berghia stephanieae. The sequence continues at coordinate 33,644,799 of NC_088368.1, read as the reverse complement.
CGTCCAACCTAGTCATCGATCACATGATATGTTGCTGTACAACGATTGGACATTTCTCAATAAATGTAAACACGCTGCTGTGCTTAAGAAAGTTGTAAACACGCCCAGGAGTCACGCTGAGAAAAATGACCAATAATTGTGATGATGAATATTTCTCAAATTATTGTGAACACTTTTCACTATGTGGGTCATTTTGACCACATATTCCAATGTGACCAATGACTTCGAGCACATGGAAAGGTAAAAAACGATCGCTCCCATTACAGATCTTTGTATGCCATGCACAGGCTATTCACTAACCTGTTCATAATAGCACAGACTCGTTTGTGAATTATCAGTGTGTGGTGTTGACGATCTAATAACGTTAGCAAGGTACTGCATGTACACATTTATGATTAACGCTCTCCTAACCATAGAAAAATCGTCACATTCGTTACGACACAAACAACAAGTTTCTCGTTCTGATTCTCTTGTACATTACAAATTCTAAAGAAATGCTTTGATTACAGCTATAAATAATAAACACTGTGTTGTCGACATCATTTTCTTGTTGGAGTTAGAAAAGTCTATTTTTGTTTTCTGGTGGGTGTGGATTTTCGAGGGTTAAAACAAACCTGCTCTATATTTGAAATAGTCGTGATTGGTGTGGCAGACATTGAAATTATTACATTGTGTTGGTATTCATTTATTAGCTGGTAGCTAGGTGTATGTCCATAGCATGTTCTATTAAGGACGTAAAGTCTGGTGTCTCGGAGTTTTAGCGCTATATACGTTTTCAGCATTATTATCATTATTATAATATAACATAGGATTCAAAAGATTTGAACAAGTGTATATGAGAGGTGCCAAACAAAGCTAGAAAGAGAAATACAAAAAAAAACATTACCAAAAATCAGTAATCAGGTCTGAGGTTCGATCCCCAGTCGAGGTCGACTGATTTTTTTAAATGTTTTTTTTTTCTTGCATTTTTCTGTTTTGCTTTGTCTGGCACCTTTCACCTTTCATACACACAGGTTCAGATCTTTATCTGACACCGGTGCCTGCTCCTTAATTTCTTACTGTTATACAGGATTCTACTTAGTGATTGAGAGAAATTGTGATCTGAGTCCGCAACAAACTGTGTTTTAATTTTAATTCTTGAAATTAAAGTGCTAATTTTACATGAAGTACCTTTCTTTATATTGTTACTAGTGGAATGACATTCGCTTTCGGATCGGAAGGTCCTCGGTTAGAGCCTCGCTCGGCGCATAGTTGAGTTCTTGGAGAATGCTCTTTACGCGCATTCTCTCAACGTACTCAGGTACCTGGCCGTTAACAGCGTTATCTCTGTCCGAAAAAAAAAACTAACATCGCCTAACAGGCGTCATGTCCCGTCCTAAATGCTAAATGTTGCTGTTGGCCAGGGACCCCTTGTAAAGCGCTTTGATCACATTTAGTGGATATTGCGCAATATAAAAGCTCGATTTTATTTATTTCTTTATTTTATTATTTATATTTTTCTTCCAGTTAGTGAGTATTGCCCGATTATCCATTCGAATGATAGGAAATTTTCTCTCATTGATGTCTGATGACTTTGGGTTCTTGAATTGACAGGGGAAAAATACTACAAATAATTACTGGTAAGTGTTACATCAACCAAAATGTCACTGAACTTAACATCATTGTCACCACCACAATCACCAACATCATCATCATTTTCATTATCATCATTATCATCATTATCATCATCATCATCATCATCATCATCATCATCATTGTCATCATCATCATCATCATCATCATCATCATTATCATCATTGTCATCATCATTATCATCATCATCATTATCATCATCATCATCATCATCATCATCATCATCATCATTATCATTATCGCAGAAAATTGTTTATGTGTTTATGGGGTGTGACATCATGCTATTGAATCCTATTGGAGGGAGAGGTGTGTGGATACATTGTTTTTTTAAAAATCTATTTCATTTGGTCCAAGGGGGGATAACTTCTAAATTTTAGGAAATTTCTCTTCGTGATGGATTTTTTTTTATTTTCACACGAATGTATTTTTTTTCCAATTTCAGTAAATATTTCTCTTTAAACGCATAGGCTGTGGATGTAACAATGAAATCAGTCATCTTAACAAAACTGTTATCCACTTGTTCTGGGGGTCCCGATAGCTCAGTTGGTAAAGTACTCGCTTCACACTCACACGCAAGGGGACTGAGATCGATCCCGGTTGCAATCGAGATTTTTTCTGACCTCCCCCCCCCCCCCACCCCCTCTCCCCGCTTGTCCTGTCCACCCAGCATTGATTTGGTACACCGGTTCTGTTAGTCTGGAGGAATGTACTTTTCGATAGACTAGCGACCAATCATAAGGGTAGCAAGCAATTGCTATTGCCCGTTTCACACTATAGAAACCGGGATAAACTCTAGCTTCATGGACCTTAAGGCTGTGAAGGAATTTTTTTTAATCAGCTTAACCCTATTCCACTCCATGGGGTGGTTTTACACCCCAGCCCTATGTTTTTCACCAATAACTTTTTTATTTTTTGAGCTAGAAAGTTGAAATTTTATGTAATCGCTAATTGTTATATGATAATTATGACCACAAAGTATCAGTTATATCAGTATAATATATTTTGGGTTATATAGGTATGAAATGTCAGATACCCTATTCATATCCGATGGGGTGTAAAACCACCCCATGACAATAAAGAGGAAAAAATGGAACATTCCTATTTCAATCCTATGGGGTGGTTTTACACCCCATCCTACGTATAGAGAAAACATGAGCAACTAAATCAAATACCTATATAAACAAGCAATAAACAGACAAGGATTTCATTAACCTATTTGGATAGTATTATATACATGTATATATACAAAACACACATGAAATAGAAAAACAATAACACAATAAGTAAAACTGAGACCATAATGAGTTTTATTTTTAAAAACCAAGTGAATTTTATTGAAATTAAATTTTATCTTTGGAACAAGTGAAATATAACACTGTGGCAACTTTTATTTTATTTTAATTTTTGATATGTATGATATATTACACGCATATCAGTTATTTTTTTTAAAAACATGAAACATGAATTAAATTTATTTTTTCTCGTAACCAACTGGAAGAAGTGAGTTTCAAAATCAAAATTTAATAGGGTAGCAACAAAAATATCAAGTCAAATGTAATAACATAATAACTTTAAAAAGTCATTATAACTTATAACAGAATTAACTTTCATAACTTTGATAACAAAGCAAACTTACCAGTCAGAAAAGACTTTGAATGACGAGAATATATAGTGAAGAATGTAACATTGAGCAGCATGCCAATCCCCTCCCCCTCCCTTCCTTTGGTCTACCAGGGTCCAAAATATTTCTTTTTGTCTGTCTATCAGTTTGTCATCCTCTCTCAACTCTCTGCCTCCCATTATCTCTTGTTATCACTCTCAACAGGACTTGCATACGAGAAGTGAGTGCTCTTTACAAACAAATCTGCCACATGAACTGCATGAAGTTCTAAATTTCCGGTCCTTATTCCTTGGGCAGTCCCAGCATCTCCCCTGCTCTCCTTTTCGCTTGTTTGATGGTGTACCACTAGCAGTTTGTCTCATTTGTTCAGAATGGTTTGGTCTTGTGATTTTCCATACTTCACAAACATGCTGGATTGAGAGTTCTAACATAATGTTAGGCTTCCTCAGCTTTGCTAATCTGCGAGAAAGATGATCATGCAATAGGCATCTTGCCAAGTCCTCCTGAAACTATGCCCTTCTCTTTTCCTTTGCGAGAGCGCTTTGTGGAAAAATTTCCCTATAAATTATTTGAGATGAAATTCCTACCGTGTCCAACAGGTTGTAAAAAATCACCATTGGCCACCTTCGGCACTTTCTTTTGGTTGTCAGACTGTGACACATTTGGTCAAACGTATCAACTCCACCTTTTGTTTGATTATAGTATTTCACCATTTCATGTTTTCTTTTGGGCCGTCATCAACATTCTTAGAATTGGGCATTGAACTCAAAACAATTACATTTTTCTTGTGGTTTGATTTATGGCTTGATTTATGGCTGACTAAAGACAATTCAAAGGTGAAAGCAAAGCTTGATTCTGATTTTTTTCAAATCCTTGCCATGTTTAAATTTCTCAGGAAGAAAACGTTTGTCTCTACGAACTGTCCCAACTCCTGTCAATCCTTGCTTTCTGAGCCATAACAAAAGCTCTTTGTCCGTGAAAAAATTATCAAAAGTAATATTTCTACCACTTTTTCAATATGGCATAGCTAATTCCTTGACAGTTTCTCTTCCTAAATTTGTCCTCCTTTCTCCATATTTTCCAAGATAGGGAATTGATTTCAGTGGATAAGCAGTCTTAGAATCACATATCCAGAATATTTTCAATCCATACTTATCCGGTTTGCTGGGTAAATATTGAAGAAACTTGACTCTCCCCCTCCATGGGATTAATTGCTCATCCACTGTAAGGTTCATGTCTGGAGTATATATTTAGAAAGTTGATTGTTGATGGTATCAAAAAGGTCCCTGATTGGCGCAAAACATCTGAAATAGAAACAGGAACAGCAATTCACTTGATAGGCATTTATTTTTCTATCCATTGTATTAAAATTCAATTTCAGCAAAAGCAATATACCGGTACTTGACACCTAAGATACACCATTCCTCTTCGTTTCATCTGATTGTTGTCGTTACTTTAGACATAGGTCATTTCAGCAACAGTGCTACTTGACAACTGCTGTGCTGTCACAAAGATGAATATGGAATAGCATCCAGGCTGCATCATACCAAGACATCAAAATCGGTATTGTAGTAGATGGAACTCGGCGTCATGAGAACAGTGCTCTGGCTGGTCAGGCCTCATATCACTATAGGGTGACAGCATAAGATACAACTTAAGCTTGATAAAAGAAAAAAAAAATTACCAGATAAACTCTGTAAGCTTGGTACATTTGAATGACTTGAATATGGTACATTGGGATCATCAATGAGGGAAGATTCATAATTGAGATCAGCAAGGTCTTCGCGGCACACATCTGTAGAGAATGATGCAAATAAATGAAACATATGATACAGCAAAATGAAAGAACATGGTGGTCTGTTTGCATACTTATTATACCAGTACATGAATTTCTCAATATGTATTAGAATTGGATTTACCGACTGCATGTTCGTTGATTTAAATACATCTTTCCGGAATTGAATCCAGAGTAGACCCTATACTATAAGTGCTTTACGTGACCCTATATGCTCAAAATTGTACAGTAGATAAACTTCTCAAACCAAAGACAAACACACAGTTATTTTATCAGCTCCCTGCCAGACGTGGCATATTATAGGAAAAGTGATACGGCTGACTGGCCTGGTGTCTGTCAACGCTTACTGGCTAAGATTTGTGCTACACTGCATGTCTGAGTCTGACTTGCACAAATAATTGTTAAAGTAGTGAAGTATCTTTATGTGACCTATAGTAGTTGACAGAGAGGTTAACCCTAACAAAAAAAAAGCAAGAATAGATTCAGAAGGGACTTACCTGATGTAGAGTTGAAACTTCTTTCTAAGAGTGACGGATCTGAAAGATGAACTGGCTGGAGATCAATAAAGTCTGAACTGTTTTCATGTTGTTGAGGGCCCTTGAAATGTTTGAAAAACATTCCTATTTGCATCCGCCGCCATTTTCACTTCGTTTTGATTTTATTGTAATGAATGAATCAAATTAATATTCAAAACAAAATAGAACAATCTTAGGAACAGGGAGATAGGAACATCTGCTCTGTGTTGTAATTATTGTAACAGGAACATGTGACAAACAGGAAGGGGAAGGAATGAAAAAGTTGGATCAGAGTCAGAGTCATGGTGTGGAAAATGTAAAAAATAAAAATAGAACAAGCTGTGAAACAAAACTCTATTTTATTATCTCTATTCTTTGCACTAATTATGGTAAAAACTGGCGGCATGAATAATAATAATAATAATAATAATAATAATAATAATAATAATAATAATAATAATAATAATAATAATAATAATAATAATAATAATAAAAATAAAAGCAATAATAATAATAGTTCTTTTCATATTTTCCTATATTAACTTAGGGGTGCAAAACCACCCCATTGGATAAGAATAGGGTAAAAAGCTTTTTTCTTACCATTTGACAAGGGGTGTAAAACCACCCCAATGGAAAAGAATAGGGTAACTCACATTTTTTCTTATCATTGGAATAGGGGTGTAAATCCACCACATGGGGTATGAATAGGACTATGAAAATTGGGAGTGGAATAGGCTTAACTCTCTTGAGTTCACCCACCCCACGCCGCCCCCTGTCCAACCAGCAGTGAATGGGTAGCTGAGTCTGTTAGATTTGGCGGAAAGCCCTTTGCGATAGAATATCTTCCTATCCAAAGGATAGCAAGCAATTGCTATTGTCCGTTTCACATTATAGAATCCGAGATAAACTCTGGCTCTATGGACCCAATGGCTCTGAAGGACTACTTTTTTGTCTTATTAACTTTCAATGTATTAGAAATAAAGTCTGGAGTTTTGCATTAGGATTCAATAGTCTGATGTCACATCCGCCCAGAAACCAGCAGCTTGGTTCTAAACAAAGAACATCGGTAATTTTTTTTTCATGCTGGCTAGAACTTTTTCACATGTCATGTGATCAGAATGTATAAATGTCAAAACATGATCAGATTTATAAAGTTTTTCTCCTCTGGACACACTTTTATGCTCGTCGGAGAAGTATTTCATAAGGGCCATTGTATGTTCTGATAGTTTAGAACCAGTTACATTATGAGGGAAGTGACGTCACTGTTGAAGCCTATTTTAGTTGACTACATCAAATCAAACATGATATAATAATTGGATGTGAATGATGGCTCAAAACTCACAACAGATCAAGGAACTTGTGATGTATATTAACCCTCTCCTTACCGGCCAGTTTCAGAATTTTCCCCAAAACTTCAAATCCACCCAACACAGAAATATATTTTCCTTACTCAAACAGAAGATGAACAAGTACATTCTCTGCATGATATTGTTCAGCAAAATTAGCTCTACAATACAAGTATCAATTTTTTATGGGTTTAATCAACAATTTTTCTTCAAACTTTATAAGAAACAAGAATAATCAGATGAGAAAGTTGTTGGTTGCATCGTAACGAATGTGACGATTTTTCTGTAGTTGGTAAGGAGAGGGTTAAACAAATGAATTCAGGAGAGACCGAAACAAACCTGGAGGCGATTTCTTCCTAACATCGAATGACCACCTCAATGCAAATGAACTTAAATTAGACGAAGAACTAGAATGGGCTGCAATCAAAGTTAGAAACAGCGCCATTATTGTCGGGTCGTATTCTAGGTCTCCAACTATCACAATAGAAAGTAACAATTGAGTAGGAAAGTGCCAGGGGACAATAGAGAATAGATATTTCCCGGCGACGATGGGAGCTCGAGCGCTCAACCTTACTGATAGGACAACTCCGCTTGGCAGGAGAGAGCGAGACTCTACCGTATGAGCTATCCACCACGCCAAAAAAAAAAATGGTTTCTAACTCTATGTCTATCGTGAATTGTTGTATCACTAAGGGGTCCAGTGTTCGAGCCCCCATCCCCGCCCTGAAATTGTTTATTCTCTATTGTATTCTGGCATTTTCCTACCATTTCATTTCTTGTTATTTTCAACATAAGTGTCTGCTCAAACTCACTTTTCTGAATTACAATAGAAAATGTCAATACATTGGGGAAAATCACTATACGTAGATGAAATTTTAAGATTTCTTTTCGTGTACTATGTTTGTATGGCTTGTTGAAAACAAAAAAGTTATAACAAAACGGTACTTATATATCAGCCCACACTTGTACTTTGACTTCAAGTCATCTTCATCATCATCATCATCATCATCATCATCATCATCATCATCATCATCATCATCATCATCATCATCATCATCACCACCATCATCATAATTGGTGATTAGCGGATTCCACCATCCTTTATATACCCTTCTTCACTATTTTACTAAATTATGTGATGTTATTTACTGAAGCTCAAATCTCATCACGGATTCAAACAATAAAATGATTTTATCCTCAAATCTATTTTTAGCTAGATCCATAATTTCCCCTTTTTCTTGACATTGACAGATATATCTTCTCCCTCAAACGAAAATAAAAAAGATGTCCTTCGCTGGAACCTCACGTTGCATCTCCATATACAGACTATGGAAAAGAATGACAGATCAGCACTTACAAGTTAAACCACGATTTTGCACATCATCTACTAAAACAGGAACCCTCCTAGTGGATGGAACTGGTGAGGAGAACACAGCAGCATCAGCAACAGCCACATCAGCTAAGCCCTTTAAGGCCATTCCTGGTCCTCGTGGCGTCTACAACCTACCGTACATCGGATTTTTGTTCCATCTCAAACCTTTTGGCAATCATACAACCGGGACGGTGCATCATCTCTTTGATGAAATGATAGAACGATACGGCCCAATTTTTAAGATTCGGTTGGATCAACCCACAGTTGTGATTACCGATCCCAAAGATCTCGTCATTATGGTGCGGAACGAAGGCAAATATCCTCATAGGCCCAATTTTGATCTCCTAGATATATATTACAAACGAACTGGTGTAAGACCTAACTTTGCAGCAGGACAAGGTGCTGAGTGGTGGAGATTGAGAGCGCCTATACAGAAGATGCTGTTAAGACCAAAGCAGCTTTCCCAATATCTCCCTCAGATGAACAAAGTGGCGGACGATTTCATTCAAATGGTGATGAGTGGTTATTTGGAGAATCACACCGCCGAAGAGGCGTTCATGTTTTATATGGCTGAAAGTTCTGGGACTGCTTTTTTCAACAAAAGACTTGGTTTTTTGGACAAGGTTCAGTCTGAAGAATCGAAGAAAGTACAACAAGCTACTTTAGACATGTTTGAGTTGCTACTAAAAACCCTTGTAGGAAGTTCGATTGCCTTCAGATATTTTAGGAGTAAAGATTACAAAAGATTTGAATCAGCTATGCTTTATTTGAATGAAAGGTCTGCTGAGTATGTGAAAGAAGTTAAACAAAATGCTGAAAACGAGCAAAAGCTTGGTGATTCCAACTCAGATGATGCAAACATACTTCGGTCACTTCTCAGTAATATCTCAGAGGAGGATGTGGCGTTGTCTATGGAGGGCCTATTCTTTGCGTCTATCGACTCATCAGCATCTGGATTACAACTTGTTTTACACACGTTGGCCAAAAACCCAGACAAACAAGAAAAACTTCGTGGGGAAATACACAAAGTCCTAGGTAGAGTCAATAACGAAACCAACACTCCCGTCACACAAGAACATTTGGACAAAATGCCTTATTTAAAAGCGTGCGTAAAGGAAGTGTACAGATGCTATGGTCTCGTTCCATTCGGACCTATAAGAAAGTTGCCCGTGGATACCGTGCTAGGAGGTTACAACGTGCCCGCTGGAGTTCCAGTCTACAACTACAGTCCAAAGGCTTGCTTTGAGGAAACCATATTTGAAAACCCTTATAGTTACGAACCAGAACGCTGGCTTCGCCAAAGTAATCGGAAGAATTATGAGAATAATAATAATAATATCGTCGGGAGTGAAGCCAGTTGGGCTGTCCTTACTTTTGGAGTGGGGAATCGTATGTGTCCAGGTCGACGCCTCTTTGAGCAAGAGTTGTTCTTAGTTCTGACAAAATTGTTACAAAAGACAAGAGTAGGGCTAGAGCCTGAAAGCTTGAAATCAGAGTTTGAGTATCGTTTATTTCTCAAGCCTGTCAAACCACTCAAGTTTACGTTTACTCCACTGGAAGTGAATTCCAATACCTAGTGTTATGATTGTATATGTGTGTCAGTGCATGACATAACCAGTCGGAAGGTGAACATTTTCGATTTGCATTGTTTGCATTTTCTGAAAGAATTTGCTCCACAGATCATTTTAATCTTTATTTGAAGTAAATCGGGTGATTTTTTCATGAAGTTAAGTTCATATATATGGGAAATATACTTTTTCAACTTGACTAGCTGTAAAAAAAATATTTAAAAGTAAAATTAAGCTTTGATAATTCCCCAAAATTTACAAAAAACGGTTGATTTAATCATTTATGACAAGAACTCATTTTGGATAAAAATTGACCTTCTAACTAAACATTGCAACATCTCAGTTCAAACCTTTTCACCATCCGTCTGATTACGTCATTCACTGTGACAAATTTCTTGGTCTACCACTGGTCAAAGTGATGCTAAGCCGCTAGAATTATTGTGCGACTATGTGGTCTTGTGGTATGACACTCGCTTTCGGATCGGAAAGTCCTGGGTTCGAGCCTCGCTCGGCGCATAGTTTAGTCTCTGGAAAAGACTACTTACTCACATTCTCTAACCGTACTCAGGTGTAAAATAAGTATGTGGCCGTTACGTCAACAGCGTTGTCTCTGTCGGAAAAATGGTAATATCGCCTAACAGGCGTCATGTCTCGTTCTAAATGTTTCGTGTTGCTGTTGGCCAGGGATCCTTTGTAAAGCTTTGTGCACATATAGTGGATATTGTAATTGTAAGTCAAAATTAGAGGATGATTTAAGATCTGGGAATATCAAGAATATATGGAAGGGAATGAAAACGGTCGTCAACCATAACAACAATAAAAGGAAATCCAACTCATTGAGTGACGTTGTCGTCAATTAATTAAACAATTTTTACGCACGTTTTGAAGACGCTAATTTTTAAAATGAAATTAATAGAATTAGATCAATTTGACCACTTCCAGCAGAAATTTCACAAACAAGTCTCACAAATATCGCCCTTCTCAGGAAACCCTAGAGACCTAAACAACCGCATCACAACAACTGAAGTTAGAAATAGCATAAAGTGCCTAAACAATAACAGATCCCCAGGCGAAGATGAAATTCCCGCTGAATTGCTGAAATGCGGTACCCTCTCCCTGGATCTGAGCATTGCAAACATAATGAACAAAACATTCTCAACACACAAAGACTGGGACATAAACAGCGGTGTCCTAATTACAATACAAAAACCAGGAAAAACGAAAGGACCCGTAAACAACCTGCGCCCAATAACATTACTGAATACCATAAGAAAAACACTGTCAACTATTGTCCTCAACAGAATTAGACCGAAAATAGAAAATTATCTATCACATAGCCAAAGCGGGTTTCGCCAAGACCGAAGCACATCGGACGTTGTATGGACACATAAATGGTTGGCAGCAAAGGCACTCAAAGAAAACATATCCATAACAATAACCGGAATCGATATGTCCGCAGCCTTTGATACGATCGACAGAGGAAAACTTTTGGAGATATTAACAGACATAGTAGACGAAGACGAGCTCCGAATAATCCGATTTCTCCTCAGCAACACAAAGATACAACCAAGGATATACGGGGCCACAAAACAGACGCAGTTCGAAAGTAACATCGGGACCCCCCAAGGAGATAGTCTGAGCCCGATTCTGTTCACAATATACTTAGAACACGCTCTGAAAGAAGTTCGAAAAGTCATTCCAAAACCAACGACTCATATTGAGAATGCAATCCCAAGAGAAATCGCCTATGCAGATGATGTAGATTTTATTGGATCAACACCAGCAAATATAGACATCATACAAAATACCCTCATGAAATATAACCTCCAAGTCAATGCCAATAAAACCGAATTTACAACAATATCGAGGAACAAAGAGGAATGGAAAAGAACAAAGAAAGTCGGCTCACTAATTGGAGACACCGAGGATGTACAAAGAAGAAAACAGTTATCAAACGCCGCACTCAGTAAACTCACCAATGTATGGATTAGAGGTGACAAAATAAAGAGAAAAACCAAACTGAAACTGTACCGTGCTCTTGTAAAACCGGTACTTCTGTATAACT
>NC_088368.1:33620385-33627885 GCF_034508935.2 Berghia stephanieae | reverse complement strand
CTATCTTTTATTTCAGTCAGATTGTTAGACTTTATCTGGTTTATCGCTTACCAAGTTTGTGTTTGTAATTGACAGCAAATCATATGGTGGATGATGTTTTGACAATATCTGATTGAAATATGATATCAACTACATTGATGTCAAACCCTGTTTGAGGTTAGGCCGTCCTGAAATCGGTAGTGTTTTCAAAGGCAAGTTGGAATGATTGAATTATGTGACCGACAACCAAATCGTTTATTTATGATTTATTGAGTCACAGAGTCTTCATTCAAAGAAAACAAGCAAGTTGCTATGTAAGTTTATGTCATGACTGGATAACTCCTCCCTTATCACAGGGAATAAAAGGGAGCAATTGCTTCTTCTGCATCAGTTAAGATTTTCAACTCAAAAGGAAGCAGATTTGATATCAATCTCACAATAGAAAAAGTGATAATAATGTCTGCCTTATTTTGTTAGTTTTAGCATTGACGTATTCGGGCAAAAAAGTCATCTGTAAAACTCAAATCACTCAATTTAAATGTGTTTCGTTACCATCCGAGCCCCCACCATCGTCAGTACATCACACAAAAACAAAAACACAAAAAGAACAACGGTTCTGGGTTGCAGTTCTGAATGTTCACGTTTGGAATGTTCGGGTTTTCACGTTGACCTGCAAAGCACGACATGCGTCTTCTACAGAGAAGACATATATGACCAAAAACAAAACAAGGCTATATGTGACGGTTCTGGATTTGACGTGTATATTAAAAACAGGAAAAAGAGAAGGAAGACGTGTTCAGATTATGATGAATTTGTCAGTGTACCGAGCGACGACAAAAATTCGTACGTCAAATATTGTTTACGATTTATGAAAGGCGTCCAGGAAACATGGAAAAATGGCGATAACATGTGCAATTTTTATGGAGCTAACCTGACGTCTGTTGATTCTATGAGCAAACTAAAAGTTATTCGCAAGTTTGCAATTAAAAATAATCATGAAACCATAATACTGAGATTTGGGTTGGGATAAAAAAGAACCGTGGCAGTGCATCAAAGTGGTATGATTCTCGTACGATGGAAACCGTTCGGCGGAAATCGGATCTGTGGCGTGTCCACAGGACTCGTGAAAAAGGGTGCGATGCGCTTACATTTCTTCAGAAAATCTATTGGATTTGTACGCCTGTAACTATCCGAAAATGATAATTTGTGAGATGTTTTTATCTTAATCAAACTGAAATATTTAGTGCCTTATTTTTAAAGTATCGTCTTAAAATTGTATTATAAAGGCTGACAGCTACCGAAAAGCGACGTTACAATATGATGACAAGGAGTGTGAGATTTTTTTCTGGTTTTTTTTTTCCACCACTTTCAGAAACAATGTCTATTATCTTCAATAAAACATATAAAGTTTCATACCTGATCATATTATCATACCAATGCCATATTGTGGCGTAGTGTACACATAATTAAAGCCTAATGACTTGTGTAGTGTTTTTGATCGGCTTTATTCAAACTCTTTACAAAATACACCTTACATGTTCGACACAATTTATGTCAAAAAACACTAAATCCAAAATGAAACATGTAATCAATGATGACGAGCACGAAAAGTTTAAAGTAAAAATGTGAAGCCCAAAGTAACAAAAAAGTGCCGGTTTGATCAGGAACACTCTATTTTGTACTCTATTGTAAACTGCTCCTACAATTCTTTCAAACCACTCCTCTTACTGATTTTGACGGCCCCATGTCAGTCTAAAACGGGACCCATAAAAATGAAATCATGCTCAACTCGAAACGTTAAATTTTTAAATTTTAATACTAAACCCCGCATTTTATGATATAATATTATTTTGATAAATGTCAGTTTGCATGCACAAACAACCAAACCGATACCCTTCCTAATGACGCATGGTAACTTAGTAACACTGGCTCTAAACTATCGGAACAATTGCGGACGCCCGTATGAAATATTTCTCCGGCGAGCGTAAAAGCGTATCCAGAGGAAAAAAAGCATAAATTTGATCATGTTTTGACTTTTAAACATTCTGATCACAAGGCATATGAAAAGTTCTAACCAGCTTGAAGAATAAAAAGGAATGATTTTGTTTGTTTAGAACCAAGATGGCCGCCGTTGCCGGGCGGCGTTACATCAGACTACTGAATCCTATTACTTACTTACTTATCCGAACTAGCGACCACCTGAGCTCTAGCCCTTCGGTCTTGTGCCATGATGTAGAAGTTAGATGTCTTTTGTAGTTGTTCCAGGTGACTATAAAGTGTGTTACTGATGCTTGGATTTGGTGGAGGAATGTGCATCTCAGATCTTCAAGAGGTTGACATTCAAGCACTGAAACCGATTAAGAAAAGAGTGATTGTCTATTCTCAAGACGATGACCTGTCCACTAACTTGGACGTAAAACTGTCCCAAACTCATCAATCGTTAAGCAATTTTTACTGTAATACCCGCATCGTGAGCTCACTAAACCCATTTGCTGGAATAATTAATCATTTTCCACAAGAATCCTTGTGTAAGCTTTTCGCAAATGCTTGATTCTCTTACAATATTATTATCACATTATCATAACGTAGTACGAATACGGACTCGTAAATATTCCTTTGTGACAAATAATTTGTTAGGGATCAGGAACTGGTGTAAGATAATGATATGAATTAATGTGTACAAACAGCGTCAAACAAAGTAAGAAAGAAATATACAAGAAAAAAAACCCATCCCAAATAGTTAGCCTATCTCGACTTGAGATCGAACGCCAGACCCCCTGATTCCAACACCGCTTGCCTCGGCAAAAATCAATAAACCGGTTAATTTTTAACCCATCAATACTGGGTGGGGTTCCTGACCTCCCATAGTGGGCAGGGGGGAACAAACTGTGTCTTCTATCCTCTTTTATCTGTTTTCCAACATGCTTTCTGTCTTTGTCTTGGAATGAGATTATTTGGTTTTGTCATGGCCCTGGCCGGAGTCCTAGCTGGGAGGGAAACAGTCAAATGCATAGTTATTGTATAGGGAGTTGATATTTTTTCCTTGTAAATCATCTCTCTGTTATGTATTATTATATTTGGTCTTTTCAATGTATAATGTAAGCATTTGCGTGTATTCCTCTTTGTTGGATTTTGTGCTTGTGTCCGGATGAGACTTATAGGTGATCTTAAACTAAGTACATTGGTGGTATGCTCTTGGAATCTACATCTGATCCCTATTTGTTCCCAGTTCCCCTATGTCTTACTTTTTCTTGGGTGCTTTAATTGTAATTCTAGAACTTTTGATCATCCCATTTTCTTCCTTTTTCCTGGCGCTGATATAACCTAAATGTGTTGCAAGCGCGGTAAAGCCCTTTAAAAAAACCCATCAATACACGGGATTGGGGACACAGCCCATGGATATGACGTGTCCTTATACCGTGGCCTTCGTAATTGGATTCAATAGTCGGATGTCACGTCGCCCAGCAACGGCGGCCATTGTGGTTCTAAACAAAGAAAATGGGTACTTTTTATTCTTCATTCTGGCTAGAATCATCATCATCATCATCATCATCAGCATCATCATCATCATGATCATCATTAAGTTGAGATAAAAGGCACTTAATGCAGAATGTTCAAGGTTACACATAATTTGGTATGTTGGTCCGTTATATTTCCGGATGGCAATGTTGTGAGCTTCTTAGCCAATCGCACAGCATCTATTCCCGTCACCAACATTTGATCTCTTCATCATCACTAGAGGAAACACAGGTATGATGTCAAAAAAAACTGGTTCCGATCCCAATGAAAATGTAAAACCACTCTTCCGGAGGACTGGATACATTGTGGAATTGATCTTCTGGTTTCAGATTGACGGCATCTTATTTTCTAGTCTAAATATATATGCTGGTCGTCTATCAAAGGTCCTTTTTCCTCGCTCTTTTGCGTCCCATAATCTGAAGAATCTGCCTACGGTATACACCCTGCTACTAACTGAAACTAAAAAAGGTATGCACCTTATGATTCAATATGTAACCTTTTCATTATAATCCTCCAAAGGGACTGGTGAAATCCCAGGAGTTTGGAACCGGAAGACTAGAAGATGTGATGTCACCATTTCTTTGCCTATCGATCGACTTGGGATCTGACTCCAAGGCAGGGTACATACTTGCTTATCCCCTTATATCTGTTTTCCAACATGCTTTCTGTCTTTGTCTTGGAATGAGATTACTTGGTTTTGTCCTGGCCCTGGCCCGAGTCCTGGCTGGGAAGGAAACAGTCAAATGCATAGTTATTGTTTTGAGAGATGATATTTTTTTCCTTGTAAATCATCTCTCTGTTATGTATTATTATATTTATTTTTAATGTATGATGTAAGCATCTGAATGTATTCCTCCTTGTTGGATTTTGGCTTGTGTCCGGATGAGACTTATTGGTAATCTCAAACTAAGTACATTGATGGTATGATCTTGGAATCTACATCTGATCCCTATTTGTTCCCAATTCCCCTTTGTCTTACTCTCTCTCTTGGGTGCTTTAATTGTAATTCTAGAACTTTCGACTATCCCATTTTCTTTTTACTGGCGCTGATATAACCTAAAAGTGTTGCAAGCGCCGTAAAACCCTTAAAAACAAAACAAACAAAAACAAAACGATCGCAACTATACTTTCTGGACTTCTCATTACTGCCTCCCTCACCAATATATATTGTAACCACATATTGTCACTACCAAACTATAGGTGGATATTCATTTATCACAGGGACCAACTCCCCCTCTCCTTCCAGTTCCAGGGCATCCTAAAAATCTTGACAGAAAATGTTCCCATCGGTCAGTTTTAAATCTTTCGGGCCAGAAAAATAATTGACAAAAGATGATAGACGTCGAGTGGATTTTAACATGAGGACTAACAAGTTGAGAGCAGAGCTAGAAGAGAACAATAAAGTAGATAGAATAAACAACAAGATTGACCCCCCCCCCCCCGTCTCCTCCCACCCTATAATACGAATCACAACCATAAATAAACCTCAAGTCCCTAGCCCAAGACTTCGAGGAATCGCGGGTCAAATGTGCATAGGTCTCATACTCGTCCCTGGCATGGGAGAACCACCAACAAGTGCCAGCGCGTCAGTACTGACCAATATCACTCCGTTTTCTCTATAAATTCATGGGGGCCAAATGACCACCAAATCAGGAATTCGTACTTTCTGTATTTTTCTCTTTGAAAGTCACGGGGGCCATTGGGCCCCCAGATCGGAAAATCTCAAATTCCAGATGAGCATGCTCAGTGTGAGTAAACTGTGCATGCGACGAGAATTTTATTTGGCATGGTCATGGACCTCATCCTTTTAGTAAAAGTCACCAAATTTATATTTGAGATATTTGGTCTCTGCGTCAAAAAATGACTGTTTTATGAATAAAAAACATACCACTGGGGTCTTTTTGGCCCCCAAGCATGAAAATCGGGTTAATAAAGACTCTTTACTCATATTTTCTCTCCATAATTCGGTTTAACATAAGTACTTGAATGGTAAGCATTTTCTGTTTTACTGACCTGTTCGCTCGGGATTTCTTGAAACTTTGAGTACTGGGTGGGGTTCCTGACCTCCCATAGTGGGCAGGGGGGTACATACTGTGTCTTCTATCCCCTTATATCTGTTTTCAATCATGCTATCTGGCTTTGTCTTGGAATGAGATTACTTGGTTTTGTCCGGGCCCTGGCCGGATACCCTAGCTGGGAGGTAAACAGTCAAATGCATAGTTATTGTTTTGGGAGATGATATTTTTTTCCTTGTAAATCATCTCTCGTTATGTATTCTGTATTATTGTATTTGATATTTTGAATGTATAATGAAAGCATTTGAGTGTATTCCTCTTTGTTGGATTTTGTGCTTGTGTCCGGATGAGACTTATAGGTGATCTCAAACTAAGTACATTGGTGGTATACTCTTGGATCTTTGTTCTTAGTTCCCCAATGTCTTACTTTTTCTTGAGTGCTTTAATTGTAATTCTAGAACTTTTTACTATCCCATTTTCTTCCTTTTTACTGGCGCTGATATAACCTAAATGTGTTGCAAGCGCCGTAAAACCCTTAAAAAACATTTTAAAAAACAAACTTTGAGTAATGATATTTGAGCACAATGAGTGGACATGTTCGGCATTAAAAAACTTTTTTTTTCTTTCCACATTACATTTTATTCGCGAAAACTGGAGAGATTCAACTATCCTACTTTGTGTTTCTAATGATGATAACGTCTTAATCAAAGAATTCAAGACGGGTTGATGACGTAGTACACTTAGTGATTTCTGAATCATAGCCTTAAGAGGAACTAATTGAACCCGAAAAATAAATTAATAATGAATAGACGATTAAAGCTGACGAACGTTTCAACCCTTCATTGTTATCTTTCACCATTTATTAAAAGAAAAAAAGTCTATTGCCACAGTCTTCAACCAATGATTTTTTATTTATTTTACAAGTCACAAATATTTTGATAAAGCTAGATTACGATTTAAGTCTGAATGAATCAACTTTAATAACGTCTTGGGTTTATTTCTTTTTTAATTACAGTAAAAAAATCATGCCGGTGGTGTCGATAATAATAATGATGAATTGATGATGATGATGATGATGATGATGATGATGATGACAATGACGATGATGTTGATGATCATGATCATGGTGATGGTGACGACGACGATAAAGTCTTGTATCAATTTGAACCAAAAAAAATAAATATCAATAATCATACCAGTAGGGGTGGTAATGATGACTGCAATGATGGTGATGATAATGTTGCTGTTGAAGATGCTGCTGCTGCTGCTGATGATGATGATGATGATGATGATGATGATGACGACGACGACGACGACGACGATGATGATGATGATGATGATGATGATGATGATGATGATGATCATGAAGCGTAAATATAATGTTAGAAGTAACAACGATGAATATAGTGTCGATTTCTTATAAATTTAGAAAGGTTTTAGTAAATAACCACTGAAAACAGAGAAGTGTCTCTTCCCGTTGACATGTTTGTTACTTGTAGCAGGGACAAAAGGTCTAACAATGTCTCCTTTGTTCAAGGAAACAACGGTACTTATAGACGTTTGGACTTCATGAATGGCGTCCCAGGAGAACAGAGAGGCCTGAATTTCATCGTTTGCCAGTATTTGTATTCCCATGACATCTGTAAAAATACGGTGGTAAATATTGAGAATGATATGATGATGATAATGTTGTTTGTTGTTGGTGATAATAACGATGGTGGTGATGATGATGATGACGACGACGACGACGACGACGACGATGATGATGATGATGATGATGATGATGATGATGATTATGAAGATTATGATTATGATGATGATTATGACAGATATAATGACGATGATGATGATGATGATGATGATATGATGATCATATGATGATATATGTGAGATGATCAAGCATAGGATGAGTGGGCACGTATTGAGGTCGAACATCGGTCTTTTAAGATTTTGAAGACCCACTCTCTTTTTGACGTCAAAACCGCAT
>NC_088368.1:33587885-33615385 GCF_034508935.2 Berghia stephanieae | reverse complement strand
GTTACACAGTCAAATCAAACGTCAGCAAAACAAAAATTATCATAACAGCTCTTTAAAAAAAAAAGAGAACAGAATACCATGTACGAAACGTTTCGGACTCAGAACCCCTCTTCAGCCAATAACAAAAACAATAAAAACAGGAATATCTCATTTATAAACCATATAGAAGGGAGATAAAATATTTGGCACGTTATTTATGGAAGAAATAGGATCTTGGATTCCCAAATTCTAGTCATTTAGAGCCATTATCCTGGTTTCTCTAACGTGAAGCTGAACAAAACAGGATGAATAACACTATAGACGAATGAGATAACTTATCTCATTCATCTGTAGTGTTATTCATTCTGTTTTATTGATAAAGGGGAAACCCATGACGTCCGTTTTATGTTTTCATATTTTAAATTGAAGCTTACATTCAATTTCACATTGTTATTTATTTCTTCGAGCTTCGAGCAGCACCATTTACACTAACGTGAAGCGAACGCTAGAAATTGCTTGCTGTCCTTTGGCTAGGACTCTATCGTAAAATTCTTTCCGCCAGACCTACAGACTCAGGTTCCTAATCACTGCCGGGTGAACAAGGTGGAAGGGGGGCGATCAGAATAATAATCTTGACTGCACCCAGGATTGACAACAGTCCTTCTGGGCGTGAAGCAAGTGCTCTACCGAGTAAGCTATCGGGGCCCACATCTATGACCAGGCACACATTCAACTCTCCGTGAACGTATTGGTAGATTGGTATAGAGTACCTCGTTTCTGTATATAGTCCCTCTGTGCATTCAGTTGCCTTCTCTGACTTCGGATGACATCACTCTGTTCTTGGACGTTTTTCTCTAAATCTGTAACTTTTTTTCATTGGAGAATTTACCATGAATAGAATAAATAAGGGATAGAAGATAATTCAACAAAATAGAAACAGTGAATATGGCTCAGGATTAGTCTACATAAAAATGCAATATCAATCGTTTCGGCAGGTATTAATAGTTGGACGATGAAAGTAGTTGTCGAGGAAGAAATTTTAGAAGTAGTAGTAGTAGTAGTAGTAGTAGTAGTAGTAGTAGTAGTAGTAGTAGTAGTAGTAGTAGTAGTAGTAGTAGTAGTAGTAGTAGTAGTAGTAGTAATTATAATAATAATCATATTATAATGATGATAATTATAATAATAATAATGAAAATAATAATAATAATAATAATAATAATAATAATAATAATAATAATAATAATAATAATAATAATAATAATAATAGTAGTAGTAGTAGTAGTAGTAGTAGTAGTAGTAGTAGTAGTAGTAATTATAATAATAATCATATGATAATGATGATAATGATAATATAATAATGATAATAATAATAATAGTAGTAGTAGTAGTAGTAGTAGTAGTAGTAGTAGTAGTAGTAGTAGTAGTAGTAGTATAGTAGTAGTAGTAGTAGTAGTAGTAGTAGTAGTAGTAGTAGTAGTATAGTAGTAGTAGTAGTAGTAGTAGTAGTAGTAGTAGTAGTAGTAGTAGTAGTAGTAGTAGTGTAGTAGTAGTATAGTAGTAGTAGTATAGTAGTAGTAGTAGTAGTAGTAGTAGTAGTAGTAGTAGTAGTAGTAGTAGTAGTAGTAAGTAGTAGTAGTAGTAGTAGTAGTAGTAGTAGTAGTAGTAGTAGTAGTAGTAGTAGTAGTATAGTAAGTAGTAGTAGTAGTAGTAGTAGTAGTAGTAGTAGTAGTAGTAGTAGTATAGTAGTAGTAGTAGTAGTAGTAGTAGTAGTAGTAGTAGAGTAGTAGTAGTATAGTAGTAGTAGTAGTAGTAGTAGTAGTAGTAGTAGTAGTAGTAGTAGTAGTAGTAGTAGTAGTAGTAGTAGTAGTAGTAGTAGTAGTAGTAGTAGTAGTAGTAGTAGTAGTAGTAGTAGTAGTAGTAGTTAGTTAGTGTTGTTGTTGTAGCAGCAACAGTTGTGAGAACTCCGATTACAGTTGTTTAAGAGAATGTTTTGGGTTTTTCTTTATTTACCTCTCTGTTGTAGTAATTCCTGTTTTTTCTGTAGTTCTAATATTTGGTTTTGTTTCGGGGTTTGCTGTGATTTTTCCATGTTTTCTACCTTTGACAGTCTGGCCAAGATGTACCTGATTACGTCTTCAGCATTTTGGTCTGAATTGAAATTACAATTTATTATATCATGACCAATAACAATTTCCATCTTCGTCTTTACCACGAATTCTCCTTCAATTTCCTTCTCTGCGCCATCCTCCTCATTCTACCTACACTCGTCCTCTTTATCACGGATAATCTAATTTTCTTCTTCTCTTACTGATACTACTACTTCTACTACTACTACTACTACTACTACTACTACTACTACTACTACTACTACCACTACTACTTCTACTACTTCTACTACTACTACTACTACTACTACTACTACTACCATTAATACAACAACTACTACTACTCCTTCCGCTTCTTCTTCTTCTTCTTCTTCTTCTTCTTCTTCTTCTTCTTCTTCTTCTTCTTCTTCTTCTACTTCCTCTTCCTTCCCCTCCTTCTCCTCCACCTCAGCTTCCTCCTCCTCCTCTCCCTCTTCCTCCTCTCCCTCCTCCTCTTCCTCCCCTCCCCTCCTCCTCCTCTCCCTCTTCTCTTTCTCCTCCTCCTCCTCCTCCTCATCCTCCTCCTTCCCCTCTTTATTCTTCTAAGACCCTTATCGTCTTCCTCAGACTCCTATTTCCTCATCCTTTTTCTCCCCCGCCCCCCTCCCCTAGCCCTTCTCTTACCCAAACCTTCTCTTCTTTTCTCTCGTCCTCATCCTCAACTACCCTCCCCATATCCTCTTTCTACTTCCTCCATTTATTTTCGTGACATCAAAACATTTTTCTTTCATTTACCTAGGCCTACACATCACTACTCGTACGTTGATTATAACCGACGTGTACATATTTTCAGGTCTGATAACAGAGCGCAATTATGGGCTTGATTTAAAACGTTGTTGTAATGGACAATATGTTGCCTTGGTTTGAGAGTGTTTCCGTTAACTCTCTCCTTACCAGACATTTTCAGAATTTTCCGTGAAATTTCACACCCACCCAACACAAAAAAAGATTATTTTCTACTCAAACAGTAAAGGAACAAGTACATTCCATACATAATATTGTCCAGTGTCTAATTTTTATCGTTAGAACAAAATATTTTCTTTATAATTTGTGATGTACAAAGGATATCAGAATGAGAAAACTGTTGGTTTCATTGTAAGAAATGTGATGATTTTCCTATGGATGGTAAGGAGAGTGTTAAAGAGTGACACATCAGGGACTGGTAAAAAATCATACACTTTTAAGAGTACTTTAATTACAACATCGGGCCCATAACAATTTAGGTTATCAGACCTGCGAAATTAGTATACGTCGATTCCAACAGACACCTACTTTGAATCGTAATGTTCTTCCTGGCTTGTTCATCCTGCATATGGCCAAAGTCATCGAGATAAAATACAGAACAAATGTACACTCCAGAGTCCTCTCTCATCACATTATCAATCGTTACACTAAGGTAACTGTTGCTGACGTCATCGCCGTCAATATGGCCCTCGGCCTAAAGGGGAAAAAGCGAAAGAGATGGGAGAGGGAGACAGGGAAAAAGATATGTGACCCATTGCGTCAAACAGGGGTTTAGATGCTAAAACTGGCATTTACAGTGAATAGCAATGAGGTCAGACATGGTCAGACCATGTGCGGCTATGTGGTCTTGTGGTATGACACTTGCTTTCGGATCGGAAGGTCCTGGGTTCGAGCTTCGCGCTCGGCGCATAGTTGAGTCCTTGGAAAAGACTCTTTACTCACATTCTCTCACAGGTGTAAAATGAGTACCGCGTTATCTTTGTCTGAAAAATTGTAATATCGCCTAACAGGCGTCATGTCCCTTCCTACATGTTAAATGTTGCTGTTGACCAGTGACCCCTTGTAAAGCGCTTTGAGCACAATCAGTGGATATTGCGCTATATAAAGAACAATTTTTTTTTAGATACAATTTCTTTAAGTGTCAAAAGCTAAAAGTTCTTCTTTTTCTGATCATTCTTATTTAAACTTCAGTTCTCAACACGATATAAGACCCATTTGAGGCAATTGGTTTAAAAATATGAGTAATTATCTACTGAAGTAATGTATAGGTTGTTGTAAACTTATCTTCGTTTAAAGTTTTTTTTTAAATGTTATTACACTATCTATCACTTCCTTTGTGACAGAAACATGCACTGAAGACGGCTATGTGGTCTTTTGGTATGACACTCGCTGTCGGATCGGAAGGTCCTGGATTCGAGCCTCGTGCTCGGCGCATAGTTGAGTCCTTGGAAAAGGCGGTTTACTCACTTTCTCTCATCATACTCATGTGTAAAATTAACAGCGTTGTCTTTGTCCGAAAAATTGTAATATCGCCTAACAGGCGTAACCCTCTGGATACGTTTCTATGCTCGCCGGAGAAATATTTCATACGGGCGTCAGCCATTGTTCAGATAGTTTAGAGCCAGTGTTACTAAGTTACCATGCGTCATTGGGAAGGAGGAACTGACGTTACGACTATTGAAGAGTATTAAAAACAAACAATCTTAGCGGCGATATAAAAAAAAACGTGTTAAATGTTGCTGTTGACCAGGGACCCCTGCCTTGTAAAGCGCTTTGAGCACATTTAGTGGATATTGCGCTATATAAAGCTCAATTTTATTATTTATTTTTATTAAGTCAATGCGCTCGTATTTGCAGCCGAACGCGATTATGGGCTAGATTACAAAGTTACACTATTTTGTGTAGGTTATCACTACACTTATCTGTAGGTCTGATAACCCGATTCTCTATGGGCTCATTGGTGTAATGAAAATCTAAAAAAAAATCGACGCAAATATTGTCCGTGACAACAATGTTAAACTAGGCTTATCAGTAGGTTCAGATGTCAGACCTGCATAATATGTACAATCATGAGCCATCAATCGTTCTTAATGATCTGTGCAAAAACTGATGACGTAATTACGCAACTAGAGAGAAAGAGGGGGGGGGGTGGGCTAGTTTATGATCGACGCTCAAAGTGATGGCATAAATACACATCAAGCCAGAGAAAGAGAGAGAAAGAGAGAGAGAGAGAGAGAGAGAGAGAGAGAGAGAGAAATGGAGAGAGGAGAGAGAGAGAGAGAGAGAGAGAGAGAGAGAGAGAGAGAGTTCATTAATAGTTGACATTTTAAATTCATTTCAATTGTTTTTGCCGTCTTTCTTCTTGCTTATAACAAATCCTTTGTTTTATGAATTGTTTTGGATGAGATGGGGTGTAATAATCAGACTAGACTACGCTTATTGTGTTATAAACACTCGTTTTGATTTATTATTATCACAAGATGCAACACGCTGTGAAAATCTTAAATTAAACGTGTGTTTATAAACCAATACAAAAAATTGAGCTTTTTATATAGTGCAATATCCACTAAACGTGCTCAAAGCGCTTTACAAGTGGTCCCGGGCCAACAGCAATATTTAATATTTAGAACGGGACATGACGCCTGTTAGGCTATATTACAATTCTTTTTCGACAGAGACAACACTGTTTACGGCCAGTACTCATTTTACACCTGAGTACGGTGAGAGAATGTGAGTAAAGAGCCTTTTCCAAGGACTCAACCGTGCGCCGAGCGAGGCTCGAACCCCGGACCTTCCGATCCGAAAGTGAGCGTCATACCAATAGATCACATAGCCGCACAATAAGCTTGATTTAATCATTTTAAATGGCATGTTCAAGATGTAGCAGGTTTAGGTTATTTAAATATTCAAAAGAAGAAGAAGAAGAAGAAGAAGAAGAAGAAGAAGAAGAAGAAGAAGAAGAAATCAACAAAACCACACACAAACACACAAAAAACAAAAAAGAAGAAGAAGAAGAAGAAGAAAAAGAAGAAGAAGAAGAAGAAGAAGAAGAAGAAGAGAAGAAGAAGAAGAAAAGAAAGAAGAAGATCAACAACAACAACAACAACAACAACAACAACAACAACAAAAAACAAGAAAAAGAGGAAGAAGATGAGAGAAGAAGAAGAAGAAAGAGAAGAGAGTGGAGGATTGGAGAGGAGAAGGAGATGGCAGGAGAAGGAGGAGAGGAGAAAGTGAATGGCAGTATGGATACGACTTACACGGACGCTTTGTTTTGGAATTCGACCATACTCAATTTTATCCTGTCCCTGTATGCTGACAATTCTCTTTTCATCATTCTTGGACAATTGTAGAACAATGTCAGTTTTCCTACAGTTGCCCCTTTTCTCTACCAAACATTTTATATTCAGTGACACGTGTGCAAGATCTTCCCTATACTGGTTGGTGACCTCAATCTTTATTGATGCAACTGGAAACCGAAAAATAAGATTAAGCAGGAGAAACACCGAGATTAAAAGATGGAGACTAACATTCTGAATAGTAAAACGTAGTGAGATTAAATCTACAAAAATAAATCGTGACGTCAAATTGTGATGGTTTAAGTTTTGCTTAAAGATCGCAGATGAAAGAAATATTTTAAAACTGTTTTTCAATCTTAATTTACGAAATCAGAAGTATTTCATGGGTAGAATAAAATATATCTTGCCCTCTTGTGTTTTGTAAATTCCAATTTTGTTCCCACCACGTACCTGCAAGATCGTGCAGCGATTGGGGATACAACCGAAATTAGAGGAGATGATATATCCAATAAGAGAAGCGTACAGACTTTACCGTCCTCTATAGTAATGGATACTATCAATACCTTAACTAGTATCAAGGATAATTTATCATCTCAAGTACTCAAAAAGTGTGGTGAGTTTAATGCTGCAAAAATGGGAGTCAAGGGCTATTGGTCAAATTTTTCCTCCTTTTTCACTTTTGTCACCAACAACAGTGAATATTGGTTTGGATGACTTTTCCCTTCCTATTTTGTTAATGTGTTCAAGGGTTCTCGGCCTTTTTCCGGTAACAAGTTGCCAAGGAGGCCGTCCTTAACTCTATCCTAAACAGAATTTTCAGAACTTTTCCCTACACTTCACACCCACACAACACAAAAACAGATTTATCTTACTTACACAGATAAGCAACAAGTACATTCTATACATGATATTTTTCGGCAAAATGAGATCTACAACACAGTGTTGAGTTTTTATAACAAGCCTACAACGAAATATTTTCGTTCAATTTTATGATGCAAAAAATTATAAAATTGTTTTGTTCCATCGTAATGAATGTGACGATATTCCTATCATTGGTAAGGATATGGTAAAAACGTCGTTATGAAGGCCTGATTGGGAGTTCAATCCGAGCTCACAGAAAGTTGTTACATTTTTCCATCATCCATGCAACATCTTTAAGATTATGATGATAGAAGATGCTTCGATTCAACTATATAAGTTATTTGCCGTACTCTTGAAAAACTCGTTTTCAAACAATTTTGCCAAAAAAAAATCATCCTTCAAATATCGATTCGATTTGATTGACCCTGATCTTGGAAAAACTTTTGTAGTAGTAGTAGTAGTAGTAGTAGTAGTAGTAGTAGTAGTAGTAGTAGTAGTAGTAGTAGTAGTAGTAGTAGTAGTAGTAGTAGTAGTAGTACTCGTAATAGTACTTATAGTAGTAATAGTGATAGTAATATTAGTAGTAGGTGTAGTTGTAGTAGCATTAGTAGTAGTAGTAGTAGTAGTAGTAGTAGTAGTAGTAGTAGTAGTAGTAGTAGTAGTAGTAGTTATAGTAGAAAGAGTGGTAGTACTAATAGTAATAGTAGTAGAAGTTGTTGTTGTTGTTGTAGTAATAGTAGTAGTAGCATCAGTAGTAGTAGTAGTAGTAGTAGTAGTAGTAGTAGTAGTAGTAGTAGTAGTAGTAGTAGTAGTTGTAGAAGCATCAGTAGTAGTAGTACTACTATCGCACTACCAGTGCAAGAACAACTCCTCCTTCCCCTCCTCCTCCTCCTCCTTTCTCCTCCTACTACTACTACTACTACTACTACTACTACTACTACTACTACTACTACTACTACTACTACTACTACTACTACAACTACTACTACTTTTACTTCTTCTTCTTTTTCTTCTTCTTCTTCTTCTTCTTCTTCTTCTTCTTCTTCTTCTTCTTCTTCTTCTCTTCTTCTCTCTACTACTACTACTACTACTACTACTACTACTACTACTACTACTACTACTACTACTACTACTACTACAACTACTACAACAACAACAACTACTACTACTACTACTACTACTACTACTACTACTACTACTACTACTACTACTACAAAAACAATTACTGCTACTACTACTACTACTACTACTACTACTACTACTACTACTACTACTACTAATAATAATAATAATAATAATAATAATAATAATAATATAATACTTCTAGTACTACTACTACTACTACTACTACTACTATACTACTACTACTACTACTACTACTACTACTACTACTATTATTACTACTACTACTACTATTATGACTATTACTACTACTGCTACTAGTACTACAACACCACCAGCAACAACAACTACCACTACTACTACTACTACTACTACTACTACTACTACTATTTACTACTACGACTATTACGATTACTACTACTACTACTATTACTACTACTACCACTACTACTACTACTACTACTACTACTACTACTACTACTACTACTACTACTACTACTACTACTACTATACTACTACAGCTCTCGCTGCTGTTGTTGCTGCTGCTGCTGCTGCTTCTACTACCGCAACTATATCACTACTGATAAAAGAAAAATCAAAAGTCTTACGCTTTGCAACGGAACATAACATTGAAGACTGGTAAAAATAAAATAAAGTAAATTAGTAACTCTTATTGTCTAATAATTTGTTTGTAAATCACTTACCAAATACATTGAGGCAGTGAATTGAGAGGAATCCAAAGAAATAGACGGTGTTGACACGCGGATATTTCATTTTTTTTATGCTGTCTTTATAAAACAGTATCCCAGAAATCAGAAATGACAGCCTGTGTCCTCAAAACTAGGCTTGTGATCTATACGAATCTGAAAAGTGGGAATATAAAAGTACCACACAAATCCGAAATAAAGAAAAATTGACAAGAACAATATTTTTTACCGACTGTGGCACTACCAAAAAAGCCAGGGGCAGTTGATTGTGAACAACACAGAACTATTAGCCTAATGAGCCACCTCACAAAAATTCTTTTGAAGATAATTTTACTAAGAATAAGAAATAAAATACGACCTGAAATTGGGGAGATGCAATTTGGTTTTGTTGAGGACAAGGGTACCAGAAATGGAATATTCACATTATCAATGCTGATAGAAAGATGTATTGAAGTAAATAAAGATCTGTATATGTGTTTCATCGACTATTCAAAGCCTTTGATAAAGTACAACACGAAAAACTATTCAAAATTCTATCATCCTTGGACATTGATGGTAAAGATTTAAGAATATTACGGAATTTGTACTGGGAACAAGAAGCAGCAATGCGTGTTGACAACGAGCTAAGCAGTTTTACACCTATTAGAAGAGGAGTTAGGCAGGGGTGTGTTTTGTCTCCAGAGTTATTCAACCTCTATAGTGAAATGATATTAAGAG
This sequence comes from Berghia stephanieae, assembly GCF_034508935.2. Lineage (NCBI taxonomy): Eukaryota > Metazoa > Mollusca > Gastropoda > Nudibranchia > Aeolidiidae > Berghia > Berghia stephanieae. The sequence continues at coordinate 33,605,812 of NC_088368.1, read as the reverse complement.
ATATCGAACATAAGAAGGGGGTGTGTATTGGAGGAAAGAATGTAACAAATCTGAGGTATGCAGATGATACGGTTCTACTGGCAGAATCTGAACATGAACTACAAGAATTACTGGATGTTGTAGTCAGGAGTAGTGAAAATATGGGACTGGAACTGAATATATCTAAAACAGAATGTATGACGGTATCTAAAAATAATAACCCACCAGCCTGTGTAATAACAAGCAGAGGACAAACAATACAACAAGTTGAATGTTTCAAATATTTAGGCTTCAATGTAACATCCAATGGAAAATCAAATTGTGAAATAAAGAAAAGAATAGGTATGGCGAAGAATGCATTCAACCAGCTGCATACAATTATGAAAAACAGGAATATTAGCATGAAAACAAAAATCAAAGTCCTGGATTGCTATGTACTGTCTGTGCTGCTATATGGTTGTGAGAGCTGGACCATAAACAAGACCATGGTTAAAAGACTGGAGGCAGTGGAAATGTGGTTTTACAGAAGAATGATGAGGGTGTCATGGATGGAAAGGAAAAGAAATGAAGAAATTTTAGAAATGGCAAACAGAAAAAGATCACTGATAACAAAAATCATCAAACGCCAAATGGAATTTTTAGGACACATTATCCGCCACCCTGGTTTGGAAATACTCGCCTTGACTGGAAAGATGAATGGAAAAAGAATAAGAGGAAGACAAAGAATAACGTATTTGAAAGGGATAAGAACTTGGACAGATGAAGCTGAGAAAGGTGGCGCTGCTTTAATAGAATTGGCAAGAGATAGATCAGCTTGGCGGAAGATGACCTCCGACGTCTGCTTCAGATATGGAACTACATGAGATGAGATGCATATTATCTAGTAACAATTCTGCCTTCTCTGTTCTATGATTTTTATTGATCTCTATTAGATCGGACTCACATTGCATAAATTTGCCTTCTCTGTGCAATGATTTTGGTCACCCGTTTACGGTCTTACACAGTACAGTAACCTGCACTATGCATTGCTATTTTCCGGCCCCTAACTTTTTTCACAAAATCAACCCTACATTGTGCGAAGAATAGCAAGTGACGATTTGCGGTCTGCATGGGTTTATATAACCATGGTGAGTAGTATTCATAGGACGACTGAGAGGCGTTGTCAACACAAGATAGACTAACAACAGGTTTGAAAAATAACAACTCATGGTCGCCTTAAGCTAATTTCCCATTGAGACTTAAGCTCGTTCTACAGTAACATCACAGCAATTAATTAAGCAATCAAATCAGATTGTCGTCCTTGATAGTGATACAAATGAATGCGTTAGTTAAGCATCGAAGTTTGGTTCTAGCGTTGCTGGACATGAGTCAATTGATTGAGACGACCTGCATGCAATTGTGACCTTGATTTAATTTGGTTGTAATGGACAATATTTTGCGTGGATTTGAGAGTATTTCCATTATAGCAATGAGCCCATAATAATTTGGGATATCAGACCTACAAATAAACAGGTGGTGGAAATGAGGATGTTGAGATGGTCACTTGGCTGGACGAGAAAAGATAAAGTGAGAAAAGAACGAATTCGAAAGTTGACTGAAGGGAAGAATTTATCAATAAAGATGAGAGAAGATATATTGAAATGGTTCGGACATGTAAAGAGACGAGAGAGGGAGTACGTGGGAAGGAAAGTATTGGACTTACAAATAGCGGGAAAGAGGAAAAAGAGACCCCAAAGACTAGATGGTGGGATAAGGTAAAGGATGATATGAAAGAACTGGGCCTGGAGGAAGATGATGCGCTGAACAGAGATGCATGGAGATGTGGCATTCATTACGGCAACCCTGCAAACTGCCGGATAAGCTGAAAGAAGAAGAAAGACCTGCAAATAAACACAGCCTTTCATATAGATCGGTTGTTCCGTTAAAGCAGTTGGTAGAATTTACACTCAAAACGGCGGCGATCAATTCCGGGTAAAGTCATGATTTTTCTCTGAACCTGCTGTCCATCATATAGAGATTAGGCAGCTGGGGCTGTTGGGTCTGGCGGAAAGTACATTGCAAAAGACTAGCTTCCTTCCAGTCCAAAGGCTGTTGTTCTCCGTCTTACGCTATAGAAACTGGGGTAAAATTCGGTTCCATAGGAATGACTTTTTTCATATAGATTATATATATAAATTTCCATTTCCTCTGATCAAGGAGGAGGTTCCAAACCCACCTCAACACTGAACGAGACTCGGCGCTTGACGGACGCTATTACCATTTTTTTTTCAACATTGCCAATGTTGTTATAAGTCAAATACTCAATTAATACATACGTTTAATAAGACGATGTGATAAATAACAATTTCCCATTGGAATGGAAGCTTCGATTTAAATAACACAGTCATATAATTTAATCTAATATAATTTAATCTAATATAATTTAATTTATTTTTATTCAATTTAATTTGATTTGATTTTAATGTAATTCAATTTAATTGAAGCTTCCATTCGATTAGACTATAATCAATTTTTGGAGCTTCAAACAGCATTTGCACTAAGAGGATGTAAGTTAATGACCGTTTCCAAGGACACAGCCATGCTTTGTCTTAATCGAGAATAGAATGTTGAATCCACATGTCAGAAGTCAATTGGCTTCAACAGTCGTGACGACACTTCCCTCGTAATAACGCATAGTAACTTAGACACTGCTTCAAACTATCGGAACAATGGCGGACGCCCTTATGAAATACTTCTCCCACAAGCATAAAAGTGTATACAGAGGAGAAAAACGTTATAAATCTGATCATGTGAAAAAGTTCGAGCCAGCATGAAGAATTAAAAGTACGGATTTTCTTTGTTTAGAAGCAAGCTGCTGGTTGCTGGGCGGACGTGACATCAGAAAATTGAAGCCAATAGGGAGATTGTGGAGTAAACCACGGGTTTTAGTTGACGTCGTTTTCTAACAGCATACTACCGATCAGACGCAAACACACGAACATAAAAATCACAAACTGACAACCAGAGCATTTATACAGAGCAATATCCACTAAACGTGCTTAAAGTGCTCTACAAGGAGAAGAAACACTAAGCATGTAGACAATATTACACTTTTATTCGGACAAAGACAACGCTGTTTAAAAATAAGTACTCATTTTACACCTGAGTGCGGTGTGAGAATGTGAGTTAAGAGCTTTTTCCATGAACTCACTCAACTATTCCCCGCCTAGAGCGGGACTCGAATCCTGGACCTTCTGATCCAAAGGTAAGTGTCATGCCAAAGTCCACATAGACACACAAATAAAACGATGCGCACTCATTCACTCAGCCTCACAAACAATTTCCCACAAGAATAAAAATAAACTCAACCAAAACATCGGTTTAGACTTTTACAAAACAGTTTAGTTACAATGGCTAGTAGTAATCGTAGTTGGGAGTAGAGTACAGTAGTAGTAGTAGTTAGTAGTAGTAGTAGTAGTAGTAGTAGTAGTTAGTAGTAGCGTGGTGGTGATGTAGTAGTGGTGGTAGTATAGTAGTAGTGGTTAGTAGTAGTGTAGTAGTGTAGTAGTAGTAGTAGTAGTAGTAGTAGTAGTAGTAGTAGTAGTAGTAGTAAGTAGTAGTAGTAGTAGTAATAGTAATAGTAGTAGTAGTAGTAGTAGTAGTAGTAGTAGTAGTAGTAGTATTAGTAGTAGTAGTAGTAGTAATGATAACAGCAACAACAGTAAACACAACGATAAATACACCAGTAATAATCTAACCAATATCAACAAAATTGTTCCATGACAACATTTATTATGATATACTACATGAAAAATTAAAGTACATTTTGCATATTTAAAAAAAAAACACAAATACAGGAGCAAAATAGCGATATGCGGCACAACGTAACAGAAATATCATGAATCAGCAAAGTTGTTCGATGATTGAAATTACCAAAAACCATTAAAATGTTAGTCCTTTGGATTATGGGGCAGCTGACTCAGCGGTAAGGTCTTTTCTTCGTTCGCGGAAGGTACCGAGTTCTATCACCAACCGCTGCTCTGTGTGGCCTTGAGCAACTCACCTCGGCCTAGCTCAATTTGCGGCGTTGCACTTCGGCTGACCCCTGGGTTATTCCAGTCTTCCCTTGGAATAAACACTAGAGAAAAATATCCCCTATGCGATGAATAAAGGGAATTTCTTTTGTTATTTTTATTATATTATGTGAGCCTGTGCTAAATTCTGGCTCTTTTCCGCTTTCATAGTTATGCGCATTATACAATCTATATTTTAAAATGTTTAAGTGATTTTAATTTTATCCTTTCATCAAATGCATATTTGAAAAAAAGAAATAAAAACATTTTTGTCTCTCATCGTTTTATCGGAAAGAGAAATCGTGACGTCACATCTTCTTCTAGGAAGTGTGAGTGTAACAAGTCCTTCAGAGGACTAATATGAATAGATTACACATTGAATCAGAAGGTGGCATGACTAACTTAGTAGCTGGATGTATTACAGATTCCTAACTCACTCAATCCTAGAGATTTTTGCTACTCTTCAAAATTGGGAAAAAAAACATATATTTAAGATGAGCATGTACATAGATTGTTTTTTCAACCACCATTTACATGTAAAAACTAAAAACATTAGCTTTGATACTACGCCTATAATTTGCTCAGAAAATGTAACAAATAGGCATGGGGTAAAAGTAACCCGAATATAGTCGGTGTTAGGGTTGAGTGAGTTAAGTTTACTGATTATTTTTATTGACGACCAGGATATATTTAGACAAGGAAATAAGATGACCATCACTCTGAAACCAGAAGGTCAATTTCACGAGGCTTGTATCCATCCTCCAGAGGGTGGCTTTGCATACACTTCCAATGAGATTGGAACCAGTTTTTTGACATCACACTTTTGTTCCCTGTTGGGTATTATGTAATGATAATAATAATAATGATAATAATAATAATAATAATAATAATAATAATATAATAATAATAATAATAATAATAATAATAATAATAATAATAATAATAATATAATAATAAAAGAAAAGAGAAGAAAAAGAAGAAGAAAGAAGAAGAAGAAGAATATATATAATAATATAATAATAATATAATATGATAATAATAATCATCATCAACATCATCATCATACTCATCATCATAATTATAACATTAAGCATAGTTCTTTAGCGCCTTTAGTCGAAACCTCAAGGCGCTTATAAAAATAAGACATTATTTTCCCATAATACAAAAACACTGCTAGACCAAATCGACCAACTAACTGCCATTGTTGACATTGTTAAGATTATGGGACGAAAAAGAGCAAGGATGGATGATCTTTATTGAAGACCCGAATTTACTTAGGCTAGAAAATAAAATACCATCAATCTGACACCTAAGATGAAATACACAATGTATGTATCTAGTCCTCCGGAAGAGTGGTTTACACTTCCAATGAAATAGGAACCAGTGTTTTGGACATCAAACTTTTCTTCCCAAAATGGTTTTGTGTCACAATCAGACAAATATATCAAGATGTGGCGGGCATCTGTATGATTAATCTTTAACGACTATCATCAGCAACATGGAATATTTTGTCAATATTATCATCATCATCATCATCATCATCATCATCATCATCATCATCATCATCATCATAATCGGGTTTCGTGTTTATAGAATTAATGAAATAAACGTCACTTTTCTCCATTGTTATTCGGGTGATTAATTTCCCCCAAAGTCTCTCTAAGAAACTATAAACGTTAAAGGTTATAATATTGTTGTGTGTGTGAGTGTGTGTGTGTGTGTGTGTGTTTGTGTTTGTTTGTTTGTACAATTCATCTGGCGAGCAGAACACGTGACTGTAGCATCCATTGCGAGAGATCTATCTCAAAGTACAATTTCACAGACTGCATACATATTCGTGGTGCAGTACGCGTTATACAGCAAAGTATATTTACCAATCACAACACATTTTTTCTGGCTGCTAATTACTGGGTACCCCGGCTCCCACAAAGCACTGGAGGATGACAGTTCTTGATTGTCGTAGTCGTAGAGCCAGGGACCACCTGTGGTCCGTTGTCTGATGCCCACATACATTTGGAAGTCATGATGGGGGTTAAACTTGAAGATCGCTCCTAAAATCATTTTGTAGTCTTGGATTTTATTGGCCGTGGTAGCGTAGGAGAGGTGTCGTTTTCAGCCTGGCAAATTGATTCGCTTGTGAATCGGTCGCCATTCTCCAGGCCTGTGATGATACAGTATGTTTGACTGGCCGTGACCAAGCTGTGGTCTGCACATATATCAACATTGGAAACTGTTGTAGTTGTAGTTGGGAGCGTTGTTGTTGTTGTTATTCCTGTTGTTGTTGTTGGTGGTGGTGTTGGTGTTGTCGCTGCTACTGCCCTTGGTGTTGTTGTTGTTGATGATGATGATGTTGGGATGTTTGTCGTATGCATTGCCGTTGTTATTGTTAGGGTAGTCAATGTCGTTGCTGCTGTTGTTGTTGTTCCCGTTGTTGTTGTTGTTGTTGTTGGTGGTGGTGGTGGTGGTGATGGTGTTGTCGCTGGTGCTGCACTTGGTGTTGTTGTTGTGGTTATTGTTGTTGTTGTGGATGATGATGTTGGGATGTTTGTCGTATGCATTGCCGTTGTTATTGTTAGGGTAGTCAATGTTGTTGCTGTTGTTGTTTCTTCTGTCGTTGTCGCAGTTGAAGGCAATTGTGATGATTGTTGTATAGTTGTAAAATAAGTAGAATTGTCTACGTAAACAAGATAGGTAAGTGTGGAGGTACCTAACTCTCCCTCTATCATCCCTTTGTAAGGAACGCAAGTTTTGTTATCTGGATGGAAAGAAAATCCAATGCATCCGATTGGTTTCATTCTCAAACAGTACAAAGCACATCCTATCGAGCCTCTGTTTGTAACCACGGTACCGTTGTCTCCGCAAGTTCTGGGAATATTCCTGGTTTTATTAGGATATAATTCAAATCCATAATTCCATTTTCTTGAGTCACCGCCGCAAAGCATAATATAGCAGAGACGACAACAATCATGTTTATAAGAAGATACCTCATATTTTCAAGCTGAAAGGGAATTGTTCACAATCTAAAGTCTTTATCCAATCCAGAAGTTTGTTTATTAATTTTTCGTAGAAGAAGAAAACTCTACCTAAAAGGAATAAAATTAGAACTGTAAATACAATGTTTTATTAAGATTGGTTGTTTTATACAAGACCAAGTCATCAGGGTAACATTTAGGCCTAAAAATGAATACTTCGTTCCCCTATTAAATTTTTTTTAATGCACCCTGTTTATTAGTTTAAGTAATTTTTCTTCCACCTCAGATTTATTAATCTTTCTAGTACGAAACAGCCATTGTTTTATAAATTCAATTTTCTTCGAAAATATGATACCGGATTTATTTGCAGGATGGGGTGGGTCACATTTTAAAATAAATTTATAGTTTTGCTTGTATCTCCTCTATATTTTATTTCATCTTATATTAGCTTCGTATTTTCATCGAATATGAAAATGTAAGAGAACTAAGAGCCCGTTCACACACCAATAATATAGCAATGGCGAATTGTTTCATATTTTGTTGATATTTTAGAGGTCATCTCAATCAAGCTTACCTAAATACCTGACATCTTCACTAAGTCTCCCGTATTCGCATTTTAAAATATGTAGCACGATGTTAAAACTAAAAAAATGTGTTTGAATTTTGTGATTGTTTTCGCTTTCGCCATATTTGATTTCTAAAATTATTATCGTATAAGGACCAGAGCTCCTCTAAACATTAAAATATCTTTAAGTTTACAGATATTTTTTTATGCTTTTATATGGTATAAACCCATAACTCAACACAGCTCCAAGTATCTGTATACTTTTTTTTTGTCCGATAGTACAAATCGACACTTGCCAAAACTGTCCAACCCAAGTTTTCTTTAGGACACACGCACCCCCACAGAGAGAGAGACACACATAAACACACACACACACACACAAACACACGCACACACACACACAAACACACGCACACACACAAACACACACAAACACACACAAACGCACACATATCCGGGAGAATTCAACCAACCAGTGGAACATCCAGTTAGACGTCTTTAGGGATCGCCATTAGCCTGAGAGGCTATTATGATCGTTTTTTACACCACAGACATATGCAGTCCCTACAAACTAAGTATCACTTCTAGGTCTTTACACACCACTCGCTTGCTATGTTATGAACAATTACGGCCTTTCTCGAGTTGATTAGAACACCTCTCTCTCTCTCACTCTCTCTCACACTCTCTCTCTCTCTCTCTCTCTCTCTCTCTCTCTCTCTCTCTCTCTCTCTCATAATTGTTGATATGGCATTGACGGTACAGCAACCTCAGGATTTGCCTTAAGAAGGAGTCTCATGACATTGACCTAAAGGTGCATGAAACCATAATGTTGAACAAATCATCACCTTTATCACGACAAGACCATTGCTTTTATAGAGAAAGTTTGGACCATCACAAGACCGTTCACTTGTAGGGACCACAATCTTATTGTATATGCCATAAGATGCGCACAATTGGAAAAGATCAGGAGATTGCTCTGTGCATCATCCAAGGACATTACCAGTGAATCAGGTATAGCTGTAGACCTACATTTCAACCTATCTGGCCATCCCGGACCCAAATCCGTTACCTCTGCATTAAAACTCTTCGATGTTCAAATCCCATGGACTCAACATCAGACTGGATTTTCATTAATTTACTAGGCATACTGCTTCTCCTTATTTCTTTAATTTCGAAGGTTTCTGACATTGTGAAGATTAGCATGCTTAGTGAACCTATATAGTTTTATATCGGAGGATGACGTTTTCTTTCAAATTCATGATCTTATTCATATCAGGTTGTATGTTTTTCAAATGGATCACTATTTATCCATCAAAGTTGGTGAGTCCCGTGTTTGAGAGTTTTTTGCCAAGATGAGAGTCATTTACATCGATTGATATTTGAAGGACGAGTTTTCTGGCCAAATTTTTAAATATGTGTTTTTTCCAGAGTATGGCAGTTTCTGCCTGTAGTTCAAATACAATCTTGGATTAATTTCACATACTCTGATACATAAGCACATAATGTTATTCCTTTTTTTTTAAAAAAAGGGCATTTAACACTTACAACCATATGAACGACATATCTATGACACATATTTATTTGTATTTCACTCGTCTTTTTCTTCAAACACTGAATTCTATCCATTATTTTATAACAGCATATTTCAAGAGTAATAAATGTTTTTGTTACGGAGGGTGTACACCGTTTCTATTCGTTTACATTTCGTCTTCGTATTTTCCAATAAGTCGTTTCTAATGGTCTTCTGTTCGTGTAAAAAGTGATGTTTTATTGACTGAAGAAGGGCTTTGAGACCATAACGTTCCTTGTTTTGGTATTTTGTTCCTTTTTGAAGCAGTCACAATGCCTTTGAAAGTTTATGTATTCTTGATCGACGACATGAAATTAACCTTTGACCCAGCTTTATTTATATAAAACGACGAATGAACCAGTAAATAATATTCCGATAGCTCAATAGTAGTAGCCTATATCTCATAGGATTATGCAATCCAAGCTTTATGTTATCTTGAAATATATAAAAATGAAAATAAAAACTAAAGAAATGTGAGCTTGAATTCAATTGATAAAGACAAATTATTTGATGTGGGCGTATCGGGTTTCGCCTTTGTCAAAACAAAAATATGAATGAGACACGAAAGACGAATTTGAGATGAGAGGATGGCCTAATGAAAGTCTGTTGTAATCGCATTCGCTGTTTTTCTTTTTGTTGTTGTTGAAAAAGGGGAAACTCGAAACGTCCAAAAGCCACATCATTTCTCTTTGTTAATTAAATTCAAGCTTCTATTCTATTTTCACCTTGTTATTTAATTCTTCGAGCTTTAAGAAGCAACATTTGCGATTTATCTTGACAACTGACTGAATGATCACACAACACAGATTGCGGCACCGATGATATTCATTCAAACTGTCTCTTACTGATCGAGATTCTGCACGAATTAATACATAATGGACAAGAAGATGAATGACAAATCGATAAGGTTAACTTTGTGAGAGCTCTATTGTAACCAGTCGCATCAAACCGGTTTTATTTAAGCGTCTACATTGTTTTTTCTTTCTTCACCTTAACTACGCCATTCACACATATCTCATTCGTTCTTAGTGTTTTGTTAATAAAGGGGAAACCCGAACGCGAACAGTATCTGTCTTCGTTTAATAAATTGAAGTTTACAATTCAATACTTATCGTCATTTTTTACTTCGAGCTTCAAGCAGCAACATTTTCATCATTTAATTTGGATGCATTGTTGGGATAATTAACGGATATTATTTATTATTCTGGATTTGCAGTTAAAACAGTTAATTAATTTTAAAAGAGGACCGTTGGTTTCAATGACTCCTCATGCTAAGATTGAGAATTAATTCACATCTGAGGTCGCTTTTGCATCAATCTGTTTTCATTAATTCATTGTTCTGCTACAATCTTGAATTGCCCTCATCATCATCATCATTGCCTTTTTCACCCTGGGTCAGGGTATAGGCCACAGACAAACAGTTTCCATCCTTCTCTATCCCGAGCTAACTTTTTTATCTCATTCCAGGTCTTACCACTTTTCTGTATATCAGCTTCTTTAATTCTTCTCCATGTTCCTCGTGGCCTTCCCCTTGATCTTCTGCCCTGAGGGTTCCAGTCCAATACTTTCTTTGTTATAGTTGAGTCATTCTTTCTAAGCGTGTGTCCAATCCACCTCCATCGTCTTCTTCCTATTTCCTCTCCCACTGGTTTCTGTTGTGTTCTTTTCCATACTTCTTCATTTTTTATTCTATCCATCCATTTTATTCTGAGTAGCTTACGCATGCACCTGTTTACGAAAATCTGTACCCTCCTTATACATGCCTGTGATGCCTTCCAAGTTTCACATCCATACAGTAGGACAGACTTCACGTTTGAGTTGAAAAGTCTCAGCTTTAGTCGGAGGAGATATCTTTAGTTCTCCAAACTCTGTTCAAAGATGTGAATGCAGCCTGTGCCTTTCCTATTCGTGCTTTCATCTCTGCTTCTGTGCCTCCATCCTTGTCAATTATACTTCCGAGATAGCAGAAAGTGTCTATATCTTCGAGTTCCTGATCTTTTACTTTGATCTGCTCCCTTTGACGCGTACCTATCCTCAAGACCTTTGACTTTGCAGGGTGAATTCTTAGACCAATTGATTCCGAGAGGCAGTTTATAATTGTGGTTTTTGCTTGCATCTGGTCCTGGGTGTGGGACAAAAGAGCCAGATCATCTGCAAAATCCAGATCATCCAACTGTGTCCAGGGGGTCCACTGTATCCCATTTCTTCTCCCTTTGGAGGTTTCCTTCATTAGCCAATCATGGCAAGGATGAACAGAAATGGTGAGAGCAGCATCCCTGCTTGACACCAGTCTTAATTTCAAAGCTGTCAGTAAGCTGATCTTCATGTACAACCCTGCACTTGATCCTTCATACATTTCCTTAATGAGGTTTACTATCTTTTCAGGGAGTCCATAATGTGCCAGAATTTTCCACAATGTTGCTCTGTCAATACTGTCGAAAGCCTTCTCGTAATCCAGAAAGTTGACAATAAGAGGAGAGTTCCATTATATAGACTGTTCCACTATGACTCGCAGAGAAGCAATCTGGTCAGTGGTTGAACGGTTTTTCCGAAAACCTACCTGTTCATCCCGCAGTTTAGCATCTGTTGCATTCTTAATTCTCTCTAAAATAATACGGTTGAAAACCTTTCCTGGATAGAAAGAAGAGTGATGCCTCGATAATTATTACAGTTACTGAGGTCCCCTCTTTAAGCTTGATAAGATGTCCTTCCTTCCAATCCTTTGGGAATACCCGTCATTCCAGATTCTCTCAAATAGTGGGTGCAGGGCCTCAGCATTTCTTTCCGCATCAACTTTTAGAGCCTCCGGTGGAATCTGGTCTGGTCCAGCAGCTTTCCCCCTTTTGCCCTCATGATCACTAGATTCTTATTGTGAAGAAGAACAAAATTACAATGGGGGCGATGTATGTTCAGATTTTTGTCCAACTATGACATCGATCTCATGATTAGTTGTTGTTCAACGATTGGATTTTTCATATAAACAAGCTGCTTTGTTTATGAAAATGACCTTTTTTATATTGAATATTTTGATGTTTTTTTATAAGGGACAAAATTGGCATCACTCTGCTTTCTGTTATTGTTACAAGAGAGACATTTAAATTATCAGTTCTCACAAAATTATATCTATAAGCACACTATAATCGTTCATGATTACACATAGATTTGTATGTTGGTAAGTTATATCCGGCTGGTGATGCGAGTATTTTACCTAACGCATAGCGTCAATAACGTAATATCCGTTTAATGCGCTCATGGGCCTTTCAAGGGAGCCGAAGCAAACAACAATATTTAGCATGTAGAATACTGGGGCGTGATGATCATCACGAATTTTATAATAAGGAAAAGACACCTAAGAAAAGACTCTTTACTCACATTCTCTCACCGTACTCAGGTGTAAAATGAGTACCTGGCCGTTAACAGCACTGTCTCTGTCGAAAAAAAATGTAATATCTAATAATAGTCAATGTCTTGTTCATTTATTTTCTGATGAATATGGGAATTGTCATTTAGTTACTCACTTGTTATAAGTAAATTAAGTCATATTGCAACCAAAAGCCGCACCACTCTGCTAACTTAATGTCGTCTCTGATGTGATTGAAATTTGGCCAATACTCGTCCTCAATATCAATCGTTAAAGATCTCTCTCACACTCTCTTATCTTTCTTGGTCCAGGTTGGATATCTAGGAAACATAAACATTTCATTTGAGGCGTTTTCAATTTTTAAAAGGTTTTTTGATTCCACAAAAATCATTAGCATGTTATAATTGTCCAGTTATCGAATAATTAAATGAGAAAAATTCAGTTTATCATGACGATTTCCTTGGTTATTGTCTTACCATAGAAATAGTTAAAATTTTTAGGACTGAAGAAAAGAACGTTTATTTAATTGTATTCACGCATTGTTACTGACAAAATCCTGTCTCAATTTGTTGCATGTAAAGGGATTAAAATATTATGTATAAAAAAGTAAGCATTTGATAATTAAAGAAATAAGTACGGAAGGTAGAGAAATCTTCTCTTTCAGGCTGTTCAGCATGCAATCTGTCACTCCACATATTGTTAGATTTTCAATAGGTCCTCTCCCCTCCATGATTAGATTGTGAAATTGTATTATCTTTAGTCGCCCTCTCTTCTCCAGCAACTTTACCAGTAAGTCAATTTCAATTCTTTTTTCAAATAGTCATGAAATTTAACTGTCTTTTTCTGATGGTGTTTACAAAGTGTGTACTCAATTTCCCTTAGATTTTATTTTAATTTTTAATAATATTCTAAGAATGTCATAAAAACAAATTTGGTGGTAATCTATCAATTCGGTTAATTCCACACAATCATTAAAATAGCACAGATCCACGATCATTCTTACCGATGCTGCCATCACAATTTGTGGTTTTTGATTTTTTAATTGAAATGTGTTCTTTCGTTTTTTCAATTCATTATTACCATCAATGAATTATGTATACCCAAATTGTAGACTTAACTTTGATTTTGTTTTGATATAATTTCTAGTTGGTAACTTATTTTCAGCCAAAAAGCATACATTTTGGTTTTTCACATTGATTTCCAAAGATGTCTTTTCTATGTTTGGCACATATCGAGTAGTCGTTGTAACTCTCAGATTCTGCATTGAGCAGTTCACAACGTTCTTATGTTGGGCTATATTCACTCCATTTACAACATGAGGACTAATGGAGTCACAACATTTCTTTTTTTTAGACCATTTTAATGAGGAGTTGTTTGAATTATCTCAGACTGGATGATAACTTTTAGCTATATCATCCGGTTTATGGATTTTCATAAACTGAACCGAAAACGTCGAAGAACAATTTGTCTGGGCCCTAATTCCGATGGCATTTGTGTTCAAGAGGTTTTTACGTAGGTACACAAAGTTTTGTGATTGGTAATAGTGGTCTTCACACTGAGATGTTTTGCTGTGGTTTAGGAATTTGTAAGCGCGTTAAGCTTATTTTAAGGTTATCAACAATTTTTGATGTGCATCTACAGAAATAAAAAAGTTTTTTAAGATTTTGCTAAACACACGTCCACTCATTCATTAATACGATCGTACAAATCGCTTTTTTGGAAAACTCAAACTGGTTTTCGAAAGTCTCAGCTGAGGTTATGCGATGAAGCTTTAAACGAGTTATGTATAAATATTATCCAAATATTTTGTAGCACAGGTTTTTTAAAATTATTATCGATATGTTCTGGATAATGTTCTTTACATCTCCGGAAGAGGGAGCTTACGTTTCTTCTTCAATATCTGGAGGTGGCTCATTGTCATTTGACAAACCGTTGTGAACAGGTGGAGCCTGTCAAAACGACAGTAAAAATCATTTAATTTGTTGACATCAGTTTTCGTTTTTCCTTGTGGGAATGTTCGTTTCTTTTGGTCTACTCCTCCCATTTGTTTTATCATCTCCCATGCTTTCCTTGCGCAGCCCGATCTCAGTTGTCGCTCCATTTTATTTTTGTATTCAACCTTCTCTTCTTTTATTGTATTTCTGATCTCCTTTCCCTTTTCAAATTCTAGTTTAATGTCACCACTCATATAGGCAATTTTCTTTTCATTGAGTAAATATTTAAGTCGCTTTGTAACCCATGGCTTATTGTTAGGAAATATCTTAATTTCTTTTTTTTTCCACGCATAAATCCACACAAAATGTAATATAACATGTCAAAGTTTCGGTCCATTCATCAATACTGTCACCTTCTACCATTAATGTCTCCCACTGAGTACAGTCAAAACAGCCGTTCAGTCGTTGGATTGCCTCTTGAGTCCAGATATGGCGATATACTACAGTTGGTTTCTCACTCTTTAATTTAGAGATGTACGTCGGTACTAGGTGAATGGTATTATGATCAGATGTGGCTATCGGTTGTTTTTGTAGCGCTTTGTAGGCGTTCTTTATATTGCTATAGCACAGATCAAGCGTGTTGTTTCCTCGTGTTTTGCAGGTGACGAACTGTTCTAGTCCAGCTATGGGCAGCTGACAATGATTAAAATCACCAAATAATAAGTGGACTGTCCGGTGACGTAGTAGTAATGACGATACATGCTCATTTATTAATTGGTATGCTTTCTCAATTTTTGCGCTAGGTGGAATATAAATATTAACAATGGTGACAACACGAAACTCTCGAGGCAAGTAGTGTGGACGTAGAGACAAAGAAAGTAGTTCAATATCAGGCGTGTCAATTTGATCTTTTATATTTACAATTTTACACCATCTATCATTCACGTATATGCATAGACCTCCCCCTTTGTTTTTCCCTAATGACGTGTCTCTATCCTTTCTGTACAAAGTAAAATTTGCCAAATCAATACTACTATCGGGGTCCATAGACGAAAGCCATGTTTCCATAAGACAAATAATGCATGCATTTTATAATCATAATCAAACTTGGAGAGAGCAGTGAGGGTGTCTATCTTATTACGAAGAGATCTAACATTGGAAAGTATTATTGAAGGGAGTGGGGGTTTAGATCCTCGTCTATGAAGTCGTTTTTTCACGCCTCCTCTTTTGCCCCTTTTCCTTTTCCCATTCATTTTCTTTATTATTTCATTGTGGGAAATAACGGCTCTCGGTTGTATTGAAAGTAAGGATGGCTTAAGTCGAAGAAGGTCGTCTCGGGAATAAATATAACTGTCGCCATTTTGTTTTCCTTGAGTTGACATTGATAGAAGAAAATTTTGAGCAGAAGTGTACAATCTGAAGTATAAGCAATATTATTTTTGTAATTCTAAATCATCATACCACGCTTAATATAATATTAAGCGAAGAATAGGTCTTCAATCAACAAATCGCGTAAAAAGATGAAAATAGCGGTGCAATTTTGTGTCGGAAGTAAACATAGCCGCCGCCATTTCGATTTCCTTTGGTCATATACATTGATTCGAACGATTTTTCCGAGGATTTGAAGCAGAATTCTAAACGTTAACGTTTAAAGTACATACCATTTATCAATACGAACAATCATACACTGTTTAATACGTAAATGAGTGAAATGTTGTCATGAAACAAATAAATACCAAAAGAATTCATCACAAGGTGTAACTGTGCGTCGCTATTCAGCGCCGCCATTTTCAAACTAATATCGCCTAACAGGCGTCATGTCTCGTTCTACATGTTACGTGTTGCTGTTGATTAGGGATTCGGTGATGTTAAAGGTCCGTACTCATCTATCGATCCTAAGGTAAAT
Organism: Berghia stephanieae; assembly: GCF_034508935.2. Lineage (NCBI taxonomy): Eukaryota > Metazoa > Mollusca > Gastropoda > Nudibranchia > Aeolidiidae > Berghia > Berghia stephanieae. The sequence goes on along the minus strand of NC_088368.1, from coordinate 33,589,473 downwards.
GTCATATTGCAAGACCAAAAAGCCGCACCACTGCTGCTAACCAGTTAAATGTCGTGCTCTGGAAAAATGTGAATTTGAAAATTTGGCCAATAAACTCGTCCTAATTATCAATCGGTTTAAATGATCCTCGTCGTGACAAACACTGTCAAATGTGAGATCTTGCTTGGTCCCAGGTTTGAGAGTTTTTCCTAAGGTGAGGAACATTTAAATCGACCGTTATTTGAGGGACGAGTTATCTGGCAACATTTTATCAAATGCGTTTTTTTTTCAAGAGAACAACAGTCAGCTGGTTAAATATGATCCACCAAGTTATGCAAATAATAAATGAGACAGAACATTGCAGCTGTTTCGCACTGGCGATTTGGCTTGGATTATTAAAGTCTTCCTATAGAATAAAGCATTAACAATTTTCGTCAGGAATGAAGAAATGGAAATTTATTTAATTATTCACGCAAAATCGTCGGCGTTCACTGAGGCAACTCCTGTCATCAATTTTGTTGGCATTGTATTGTGCGATTTTTTTTAAAGGCGAATATTAATTCATAAAATGAGTGGAGCAGCATGATGAATAATAATAAGAAGAAATAAAGTGAGCAGGGAAGCGCCAGAAGACAATCATCATCATCAAGTGCCAGGCCTGTTGCAGACATCGGCAATCATGTCCCTCCAACCATATCTGTCCTCAGATCTTCTCAATAGGTTCCTCCTCCACCAATCCATCCGTTCAGATTGTCAATGTAAGATATCTTCTGTCTCCCTCTTCTTCTCTTCCCAGCAACTTTACCCGTAAGTACAATCTTTTCAATTCCGTTTGTTTCTGTAAATATGTCCGAGAAATTTAACTGTCTTTTACTGATGGTGTTTACCAAAGTTGGTCGTACTCCAATTTCTTTTAATACCTCCTCGTTTTTTATTTTATTTTTCCATAATATTCTAAGAATGCGTCTATAAAACCAAATTTCGGCTGCAGTTTTTTCTACGTTCACATTCTTTGTTAATCTTCCAACACTCGCTGCCATAAAGAAGCACAGATCACACTATGATTTCATTACCCGGAGTTTTGTTGACATCTCAATGTTGTGGTTGTTCATGATTTGCTTTAATTGATTATATGTGTTCTTTGCTAAAGCAATTCTTCTTTTAATTTCATGGGTGGATCTACCATCAAGTGTAATAATGTATCCCAAATATGTAAGACTTTCAACTCTCCTGATCTCGTCGTTTTGATGGAATAATTTGCTGGGTGGTTTAACATTATTTCTGCTCAAAACCATACATTCTGTTTTTTTTTTTTCACATTGAGTTCCAACCAACATGTCTTCGCTATGTTTGGCCACATTATCGAGTAGTCCTTGTAACTCTTTTTCTGATTCTGCGATAGAGCAGTGTCATCCGCATATCTTAAGATTGTTGATGATATGTCCCCCTATATTCACTCCTCCTTCAGCAGACAATAGAAGGAACTAAATGGATGTCACTCAACTATTTTTTCTTGTTTTTTCTTGTTACTTATTTTAATGAGGAGTTATCTCTAAATTCTATCAATCAGACTGGATAGTATGAAGGTGATGTCACTCGGTTTGTTATT
>NC_088368.1:33575385-33582885 GCF_034508935.2 Berghia stephanieae | reverse complement strand
GTCTTTTTTTAAATTGTGGTTGTTGTCTTGTTTTGATTTGAAGTTGTTGTTTTGTGGGTTTTTTCCCCTCTATGACTCGACTGTAATATGATTCTTTCTATACAAACTGGCAAAGCGAGTTTATGAATAATTAAATAGACAAGCCATGGCTTCTTCATCATAAAAACAAACAATGGAAACAACACTTTTATACTGTCTCCTGGCTGCACATTATACGAAAAAGAACATTAAAGCGAAACGTTTGATTGATGGTTGTTTGTTTTTTTTAATTTTTAATTTGTTTTGTTTTGTTTTCGTTTTTTTGTTCTTACTTTTTGTATTTATTTTTGTGTGTGTTTGTGCGTTTAATTGTAGATTTGTGTTGTAACCACAGTTTGGGGAAAACTTTAGGTTTTAAAAAAAGTTAACGTTCCTTTTAGCCCGATACTTTTGAGCGGTTACGCTAAAGAATTAGCCTTGAATTAACGAAAACATCTCTTTCCTTGTGAAGAATAATATTAAACTATTATCAATGTACAGTTTCATTTGGTGGATAGAAGCTGTCTAGAATAACATGTGTCATGTAAAACAGATTGATGTAGCTGATTTTTGTTGAAATATTGTGAGCTGGAATTGAGTCCAAAAAAAATAATAATTGCTCTATTAATAGCACGCGGTTCAATAAAATGCTCACCAGTTCGTAAAAGGAGCTTGTCTTATGTATAGATGATAGAAGTGGAAAAGTCACTCAAGCCTTGTGTTATTATATTTGCCATCGCGATTGTAGGGATTTCACTAAATGGTATTAACTAGACTTTTAAAGTCATGGTTACTACACATAGTTTTGTGTGTTCGTCCGTTATACTTCCGGATGGCAATGTTGTGAACTTCTTCGCCAAGTGTATAATATCTATAGATAGTATGAAGTTGACACCACTCAGGTATTTATTCTTGCTTTTTGCTATACGCGTTTATGAGTAATTCTCACTAAACTATATTACCCAGACTATAAACGTATAAGGTTACACATAGTTTTTGTGTTGGTCCTTATACTTCCGGATGGCAATGTTGTCATCTTCTTAGCCAAGCCATACTATCTATAGATAGTATGCGCTTGACTAAGAGTCATAACATTGCCATCCGGAAGTTAACGGACCACACTAAACTATATGTACCCATGAACTTTATAGTCAGGTTAATACACATAGTGAGAATCATGTCATAAACGCGGATGGCAAAATAATACAAGCTTCTTGGTGACGTCAACTGCATACTATCTATAGACAGTGTGCGCTTGACTAAGAAGCTCACAACAGTGCCATCCGGAAGTACAACGGACCAACACATAAAACTATGTATAACCTTGAACGTTTATATTCTGGTTAATAGAGTTTAGTGAAAATTACTCATAAACGCGGATGGCAAAAAAAATAATAACAAAGAACTGATTGACGTCAACTGCATACTATCTATAGCGGTCCAGTCTTTGCATCTTAATATTACCCAATCGGTATTAACCAGTAGATTTTGACCTATCAAAACATTGAATTTGTGGCACACTTTCACCTATAGATAGTATGCAGATGACGTCACTCATGCCTTTGTTATTGTTTTTGCCATCCGCGTTTGTGAGTTGTTCTCACTAAACTGTCTTAACCAGACTATAAAAGTTCCTGGTTACACAGAGTTTGTGTGTTGGTCCTTTATACTTCCGGATGGCAATGTTGTGAACTCCTTGGCCAAGCGCATTCTATCTATAAACAATAAAGTGAATAATGAATTCGACCTTTCTCTGATCACTGTTATTGTTTTTATACCGCCAAATGAGTGATTAGTTATCACACGATTTTCTCGATCATATTATAAACGTTTTAGTTTACATATCGATTTCTGTATTGGTTTTATTTATCAAGCTGTCGGACGGTTGTGTATTTTACTTAGACACATACCATCGATAGTCGAACCTGTGTAGTTTGCTATGTTTACCAATCAATATCAATGTTTACATTATGACGACTGTCCGAGAGGCGTGGTTATCTAAGTGTCTATTGCTTTGAGCAAGTCGCTTCGCCTTAACTTATTTTGCGGCGATACACTGCGGCTAAGTAATTGGTTATTCCAAGCTTACCACACAAATATAAAACAACAACAACGAATCAAAATATCCAATTAAAATACAAACACTCATTATAGCGTGATTATTTTTTAATGACTCAAAGTATTGATTGACTGTCACAAGCTTTACTATCGTACAGCTCTTTGGTTGTGTAAAGGAGGTTCGAATCTTGAAAAAAAGCAAAATTTTCAATTATACTATATCAAGTATCAAGAATATGCCAAAATAGATACTTAGATTTTTCTTCATCATAATGTTAAATTTTGTTTCATTCAATAATTAATTTTTCATGTACCTATTCGTCATTCTGCTTTGTCTGTCACTGTTAAATAAACAACTTCTCAGAACGATTTTTAATCTCTAGCGGCTTTTGTTTTTGTTTTTGTTCAATTTTTATAGCTCACACTGCCTAAACGGAGGGAAAATGGCATATCAGTGGAATTTATTCAAGCGGTTAGCAAGTGGCTTGTTGCAAACTATCTGTCTGTCATACTCGCAATCTCATTTGGGACAATACAACTTCCAAAAAAAAAAAAAAAAGATAAAGAAAAGAAAAGAAAAAAAAAAGAAAGATTGAAATAAAGACAAGAAAAAAAAATAAAGTGAAGAAAAGAAAAGAAAACAAAACAAAAATACAAATTAAAAACCAAAAGACTTATTCTCTTCACCGCCTTATAATTCATTGAACCGTCATGGATCATCATTGGCTGATAGTTATTGACATCATGCACACTTCAATAAATTGGCAAATCACAGTTGTCTTATAGGGAATGATATTAGCGGAAGAGTAGCGCCCCTTGATTGGACGTCACCCATAGTCTGTGACGTCACCGCGGAAAATTATTAGAGAGAGAACGTCATTTGGTTGTGCGCATGCGTTCTCGCTCCTCGGCGGACCAACCATCAAGGGGACGCTATTCTTCCGCTAATCTCATTCCCTATTTTGGCCCAAATAATGTGCGCAAGTTTGTACACATCGGGCCAAACATGTTGATAATATCTCTAAAAATGCTAACACCATCAATGCTCTCATAAGAAGGAACGTAGGCAATTGTTCGGGGGGGGGGGGGGAGAGAGAGAGAGAGAGAGAGAGAGAGAGAGAGAGAGAGAGAGATAAAAGAAACCTGTGCCAAAACGCTAATTTGACCCATTGTTGAGTATACCTTGGTAGTTTGGGACCCTGTGAAAGAAAGAAATATGAAAGAAAAAAAATGAAATGGTGCAGCGGAAGGTAGCTCGCATTGTCACTCGTGATTACAGAACATCCACAAGCGTAACTGGCATTGTTAAAAGCTTCAGGACTATGCGTGGTCTTGTGGTATGACACTCGCATTCGGATCGGAAGGTCCAGGGTTCGAGCTTCGCGCTCGCCACACAGTTGAGTCCTCGGAGAAGGCTCTTTACTCACATTCTCTCACCGTACTCAGGTGTAAAATGAGTACCTGGTCGTTAGCAGCGTTGTCTGTGTCTGAAAATTGTAATATCGCCTAACAGGCGTCATGTCCCGTCCTACATGTTAAATGTTGCTGTTGGCCGGGACCCCTTGTAAAGCACATTTAGTGGATATTGCGCTATATAAAGCTCAATTTTAATTTATCTTTTTTAACACTCAAGGAAAGAAGAAAAAGGGCTGGAGTAACACTGTTTTTTTCAGATGCTCAAAGGTCTGTGAGAAGTCAAAACTAACAAACTCCAACCAAGACCAACAATTTCAGAAACAAAAGACCACGACCAAACGATACCTAACACTAAGTTTGTAATTACAAAGTCATATGTGCTATCCTTCATCCCATCAACAATTCGCCTTTGGAATAACCTCACAGAAGACGCGGTTGAAGCACATGATTTTGGTTCATTTTTAAGACGACAATATAAATCTATCTAGATAATATGTCATGTTAAGTATTGCTTGTGTAAAACTTTCGAAATACAACAAAGGTGGACTGCAAGTAAATGAAGGAGAAGAAGATGTTGTGTGTATTTAATTTAAACGCATACCATCAATACACAAATGCCATGTTTACCGACTTAACATTGACATCCATATAACACGCTTCAACAGTCATGACGTCACTTCCCTAGTAATGACGCATGGTAACTTAGTAACTGGCTCTACACTATCGGAACAATGGCGGACGCCCTTATGAAATACTTCTCCGACGAGCATAATAGTGTATCCAGAGGAGAAAAACATAAAAAATCTGATCATGTTTTGACTTTTATACATTCTGATCACATGACATGAAAAGTTCTAGCCAGCATGAAGAATAAAAAATACCGATTGAATTTGTTTAGAACCACGCTGCTCGCCGTTGCTGGGCGGCGTGACACCAGACTATTGAATCCAATTCACCTTTTCATATTTTAGTCTTCGGCGTAACCTTTAACATTAATGTATAGCCTAATTGATAGAATTTAGTGAGAATTAATCAGCCATCGGGCTGTATAGATTGTATGCGCATGGCTAAGAAGCTCATAACATTGCCATCCGGAAGTATAACGGACCAACACACAAAACTGTGTTTATCCATGAACGTTTATAGTCGTTGGATGACGTATCACCCAGTTCAGTGCAGCATTGTATCTCATAAACGTGGATGAAACAACATAAAAAGACTTGAGTGACTCATTTTGTGATTAGTCTATAAAACTCATGCAAGATGTGATTGGCCAGCCTTCATTATTTTTAAAAAGTTTATGAGCATTACTCATAAACGTGGATGGCAAAAAACAATAAGAAAGACCTGAGTGACGTCATCTTCGAACTATCTATAGATAGAATGCGCTTGGCCAAGGAGTTCACAACATTGCCATCCGGAAGTATAACGGACCAACACACAAACTCTGTGTAACAATGAACTTTTATAGTCTGGTTAATCCAGTTTAGTGAGAACAACTCACAAACGCGGATGGCAAAAACAATAGCAAAGGCCTGAGTGACGTCATCTGCATACTATCTATAAAAACAATAGCAAAGAGCTGAGTGACGCCAGCTTCATTAAATAAAAAGATTTATTGAAGACTGTTATGGTAGCCGCTCGTTTTTTCCATGATAACCAATAGAATGAACGCAATATATAGATAGTATGCAGGTGACGTCACTCAGGCCTTTGTTATTGTTTTTGCCATCCGCGTTTGTGAGTTGTTCTCACTAAACTGTATTATCCAGACTATAAAAGTTCATGGTTACACAGAGTTTGTGTGTTGGTCCGTTATTCTCCCGGATGGCAATGTTTTGAACTCCTTGGCCAAGCGCATTCTATATATAGTTCGAAGGTGACGCACTCAGGTCTTTGTTCTTGCTTTTTTTTTTTTTTTTTTTTTTGCCATCCACGTTGAGTAATTCTCAATAAAGTGTATTAACCTGGCAACAAACGATCATTGTTACACACAGTTTTGTGTTGGTCCGTTATACTTCCGGATGGCAATGTTGTGAGCTCCTTAGCCAAGCGCATATTACCTATTGATTCAGCTCTTTGATAATTTTTTAAAGGAACTTTATGAGGTTTCTCCATAAACCAATAGATAAATCGACTTTATGGTCGAATGACACACCGTTTTGCCATTATTTTTGCCATCCCGGAGAATTCAATAAAGGAAACCTGAACAAACATATTGTTAACATTTTAGTTGTCTTATATCGATGGAATGTGTGCCCTTAGCCAAGGATATTACCTATGATTGCCATCCGGAATTATAACGCCAACACCAATCTGTGTAATCCATAATTAATGTTGTATAAATCACTTTAATGCAAGCAACACCTTTGCACAACATTGCCGATGGAAAATAACAATAAACAAAACTAGTGACCTTAAACGTTTTTATAGCCTGGTAGAACAGTTTAGTGAGAATTACTCATAAACGCGGATGGCAGAAAATAATAACTAAGACCCGAGTGACGTCAACTTCATTATTTCTATACCACTTAATGTATGTGCACGCTATTGTTTAACAATGACACACCTACCAGTGATACCACTTCACTACGATCAATGAGTATATAATTGCTACAACCGAGTTGTGTGCAAAGCGTGTCAATGTCGGTGTGTCTTTATTAATATGTAGTGGGGTCAGTGGATTAAATCAAGTGACCAATGCATTGTGAATTCTAAATGGACATACATTTACCACGAGAAATCCTCCTGCTTCATGAATGAAGGATAATATTAGGACTTCAGGTAAACTGCTATGTTGTTAATGTTGATTCTATGGGTTTAATTTTCCTGCTCGTTTAGCTTCTTGGAATTAAAACGCTTTCGAAGTAATCAGTTTTGCTTCAATCATACCACCACTCTAAACTATAATGTGTAACCTTAAAACTTGATTGATGCTGTGCGTTTAGCCAAAATACTCATAACATCCGCCAGCCGGATATAACGTACCAACACACAAAAGAATGTGTCACCATAAACTTTCATAGTCTGATTGATAGAATTATATATCTATTAACTACTCATAAAATGGCTGGCTAAAAACAATAACACAGAGCTGGGTGACGTCAGTTTCGTTTCTTCTATAGTCTGATTGATAGATATAAGTAGGAACTTATCACTGGCCGTCTGAAAACGAAACAAAAAAGAGCTGAATGACGTCGATTTCATTCATTCTATCCGTTCGATTTTGTTCCAACTTGTCTTGCTGTTTTCAACATGAGTTGTAATGGCAATACTTGACTTATTACTCGTAATGCAAAGGATTAGGATTACCCAACCGCCCCCCCCCCCCAACACACACAGACACACACACAAACACACACATACACCTGCGACTAATTGTCAGAAAATGTTCAAATCTTAGACCCTTGTAGACGTGAGCATGTCGAGTATTTAATGTCGTAAAGTTTCCTCGCCAAGCCAAGGCAGCATGGCAGCAGTTTCTAATGGGCATGATCTGTATTAACTTTCCATGTGCTCGAGGTCATGGGTCACATTGCAAAATGTGCTCAAAATAACCCATTTTGTGAAAAGTTTTCACAACTTTTGAAATATCAAACATCACGATTGGTCATGTGATTCAGTTTGACACATGTGTATGTTTATAACATTTGCAAACAAAGAAGCGTGTTTACATTTGATTAGAAATATCCAATCGTTGGACAGCAACAAATCATGTGATTGATGACCTGGTTGGACGAAAACATGAATATAGATCGCTCCCAGTGTGTGCTCACACCTTGGAATAATAATATTTTTATTCCAAGGCTCACACTACTATGTTATGACGATCTATCCAGAACGCAAACTCATCTCCGCAATCGTTAACCGTCGCAAACGCATCCGAAAGCACCGTTCAACTAGACACATTCCGCGGTTTCGGGGTCTTGATGACAACGCCAAACCAAGCCGATATCAAATTAGGCGCCCACTAGATATTATATGCATAAAAGTTTTAAAAAACTATTA
>NC_088368.1:33560385-33570385 GCF_034508935.2 Berghia stephanieae | reverse complement strand
ACGCACAATGTAGCTTCTTCCCTTTAGATAGCAATATCTCGATAATTCCATGTAGAATAAAATGGCAATCTGCTGTGCTCCTTCCCTTTCTAAATCCATATTGAACCTCGTTTAACACATTCTCTCCCTCCACCCATACATTTAGTCTTTCATTCATCACTCTTGTAAACAGTTTTCCTATACAACTCATTATTGTTATCCCTCTATAATTGTTCACATCTCTTTCATCTCCCTTTTTAAAAATCGGCACAATTCTACCCTGACTCCATATCAAGGGGAAATATTCCAATTCCAGTATCTTATTGAAAATCGATAAAATCAGTAATTTGATTTCTGAAGTTGCATTAATAATAAATTCATTTAACATATTATCCACTCCAGTAGCTTTGCCGCGTTTAAGAGCCTTAATTGCTTTGTGTAGTTCCCCCATCTCGATTGGCTTATCTAAAATGTCTATATCTATAATATTCCTTCCCACATCCCTTTCTACCTCTGCAATCTCCGCCCTACCCATCTCCCCAACCCCTGATTCTTTATTAGCTAAAGTTTTAAAATGGTCGTAGAAGTTTATATCTGGCAGCTCTCTTCGTGATACTGAATTTCTTTTTATTTCCTTCCAAAAGTTCTGGGGTTCATGCTTACTTAAATATGAAACCTCAACCTTTATAGACTGATTAATTCAATTTAGTGACCACAGGTCATTGTTGATGGCTATCGTTACATATTAGTAAAAAGTATGTACAACCTATAGATAGTATGCAGATGACGTCACTCAGGCCTTTGTTGTTATTGTTTTTGCCATCCGCGTTTGTGAGTTGTTCTCACTAAACTGTATTAACCAGACTATAAACGTTCATGGTTACACAGAGTTTGTGTGTTGGTCCGTTATACTTCCGGATGGCAATGTTGTGAACTCCTTGGCCAAGGGCATTCTATCTATAAAGGTGTGTTTACACGCGAAAGCGTGAATGTGTAGATGTGTGTATGGATGCGTGGGTTTGAGAGAGAGAGAGAGAGAGAGAGAGAGAGAGAGAGCATGTGTGTGTGTGTGTGTGTGTTTGTGTGTGTGTTAATGTGTATCTTTGCTTTTGCCGTTTTATTACATCAATATAATCATTCGTTGATCTGTCTTTTATAATTTATAAATAGTATTGTCCTGATGTGTATGGTGTAATAATATTGTGATATCTGTATTATAGATACAAATGGGGAGGAGGTGGCGGGGGGTGGTGGGGGGGGGGGGGGGGGGAATGTTTAGCGAGGTGCTGATGTATATTAGATATGCAAGAAGAGGAGACAGGATGGGCGAAATATCTCATGCAGTTTTATCATAATATATCGATTATCGTGTGTTATTGCATGCCTCATGTCCGGGGTTCGTAATGTAGTCGAAACATAATCTTTGATCAAGTCTCGACTGGCAAATCAATGCTATTAATAAATATGTGTCTCATCGTATCAAAGCGGTATCGCGTGTCGGGAAGAACAGGTGTGGAAAATTGAATTTATAGACTCAAACATGACACTTTGGGTTAGTTTCCATTCGTTAATCCTTTTCTGAATGTTCGAATGGTTTCTATTTTTAAACAAATATTATTGTTCATGGCCGATGTTAATAATAATAATAATAATAATAAATGGCATTTATATAGCGCTTTACCCCGTTGTCACAGGCTCTAAGCGCTTTACAGTGATATAAAACAAAACATATTACAGTGAGACAAGTGTGAAGGAAACGTGATACGAATTCAATTTAACAACAACAAAATATGAAAATAATATTGCAACATTATGACGTAAAAAGATAAAACTTTAAGCGAGATTTGAACGTTGTCAACGAATCCGAGCATCTCACGTGTGACGGGAGAGAGTTCCAAAAATGGGGGGCCGAAAATTGAAAGACTGTTCACCTATTTTACGCAATGGCTTAGGTTTGACAAGGATTGATTGGTCATTGCTTGACCTCAAGTTTCTATTGGGGACATATATGTTTAGAAGGTCTTTAATATAGGAGGGACTGTTCGTGCTTAGGGATTTGTAGACAACAGTACAAATCTTATAGGCAACTCTTTTTTCAACAGGAAGCCAATGTAACTCACGGAGAAGAAGAGTTGCTGACGGGTATTTTTTGTTATTGCGTACAATGAGCCTGGCTGCGTTATTTTGAGCAACCTGAAGTTTGCTAATTTTGTCTTTAGTTAAATTCGCCCAAAGGGAGTTACAATAGTCCAATTTAGATAAAACCAAGGAATTAATTAAAAGTTCTGTTATATGCTTCGGTATTAAATTACGAATTTTGCTTATTTTTTTCATTTCTATGTACATAGATTGTATGGTGTTATTCACGTGGCTTGTCATGGAAAGATCTTTATCAATGATGACGCCAAGGTTTTTTGCTTTATTTGAAAATTCTATTGTGCTATTTCCGAGAGTAATTAGTGATTTATTTGCCTGTTTAAGGATACTCGGTCTTCCACACATTAAAATCTCAGTTTTACTATCATTTAATTTTAACTTATTGTGGTACATCCAAGATTTAATCTCATTAAAACAGCTCGTAATTCGTAGTATTAAGAACTGTAAATTACTAAGGGGTGCTGAATCATATATTTGCGTATCATCTGCATAAAAATGAATGTTATTACAGAGAGTCGCATTGGTGACTTAATCTATAGATAGAATGCGCTTGGCTAAGAAGCTCATAACATTGCCATCCAGAAGTATAACGGACCAACACACAAAAATGTGTGTATCCATGAACGTTTATAGTCAGGTTAATACAGTTCAGTGAGCATTACTCATAAACGCGGATGGCAAAAAAAAAACAATAACAAAGACCTGAGTGACGTCATCTTCGAACTATCTATACAATGTGGAAATTTGGTCACATATCGCCAGCGCGTGGAAAACCATGGATATGCTATATTTACATTATGTGGATTTTCATAATGACATTTCAAAAACTGTACTTCCTCTCCGATATCAATAATTAATGGTTTCGGGAACTCCAAATGTAACTTTTCTTAGCGAGTAAAGTAAAACCAGTATTAAAATGGATTGTAAACGTCCAAGTTGTTGTTTTCATACAACAAGATGATTATAGTATGATGATTTCATCGTCGTATCTTTAAGCTACAAATCCAGCAATAATAATGATCGATGTAACCCAATTGAATCATAATATTGCGTAGATAACGCTGTAGGTGTTATACGCTCTGATTTGCATTGTTGGGCGTTTATATTTAGGTCGTAGTCGTGTTATATTGAGTGAGATGATCTCTCATTTGTCTTTAATGTTTCATTCATCTTGTTTTATTGGCAATGAGATTCTCGTATTTAATGTTTCATTCATCTTGTTTTGTTAACAAAGGGATTCATATTTGATGTTACATTCATCGTGTTTTGTTGACAAAGAGATTCGTGTTTGATGTTACATTCATCGTGTTTTGTTAACAAAGGGATTCGTGTTTAATGCTTCATTCATCGTGTTTTGTTGACAAAGGGGACACCCAAACCGTCCGCATTATCTGTCTTCGTTAATTCGATTAAATTGAAGCGTCCATTTCATTTGACTATTGAGATTTATGAAGGGAATGTTTACCGGTCAAAAGAAAGAATTAAAAGGTGATTAGTCATTACGTGCATGTCAAATAAGTCATGATGACTTCCTGGTCCAAAATGCAAAACATGGCGTGAAAATCACCTTTGCCCACACTTCTCGGGACAACTTCATTTTTTATTATCAATGGTCCATGATCACGTGTTTTTTTCTGATCGCCCTCGACGATATTTGAATTGCGGCTATGAAGTCTTCTGGTATGACACTCGCCTTCAGATTGGAAGTTCCAGGGTTCGCGTCCCGCTCTGAGCTGTGCATAGTGGAGTCCTTGACAAAAGCCTCTTTACTTACATTCTCTCACCCTACTCAGGTGTAAAATGATAATCTGACCATTAACAGCGTTGTCTCTTTCGAAAAGATGTAGTATCGCCGAGCAGGCGTCATGTCTCGTCCTACATGTTTTAGTGTTGTTGTTGGCTAGGAACCCGCTGTAAAGGCGCTTTGAGAACGTTTCGTGAATATTACTCTATATACAAGATTTAGAGTTTTAAATGCTCTTGTTTTAATTGAAAATTTCGTGGGGTTTTTTATGTTCGTTTTCCCCTATAGTTCCAAGCAGTGCGCCCGTTTTTTTAAAGAAGAATATACGATTCTTACACTCTTGCCCTGTGGAATTCTGAACGTGTTCTCAACCGCTGCAGGAGCTTGCGATTGCGCGCTGGCAACAAAGTTCGAATTCCAAAACGCAAGAGTGTAAGAAATCATTTATTCTACCCTTCAATCGATTCCTATTTCGTCATCTTTGAACAAACATAGTTGGTTGTTTATAAACAATTACGTGAATGAAATCGACCCCTCTCTGATCATGGTTATTGTTTTTATACCGCCGGATGGGGGACTAATTATCACACGATTTTCTGTGTAGTTTTCTATGTTTACCAATCACTGGCAATGTTTACATTATGACGTCTGTCCGAGAGGAGTGGTTATCTAGGTGTATATTATGGGCGTGGTTTAACACTGTTGGAATGGATGATAATAATAATAATAGATTTGTGTTGGCTTGAGAGTATTTCCTATACATCGATGAGTCCAAAACCATTTATTTGGGTTAGATTCGAACGCAATTATGGCCTTGATTTAACATTTGTGTAGATAGAATGCGCTTGGCCAAGGAGTTCACAACATTGCCATCCGGAAGTATAACGGACCAACACACAAACTCTGTGTAATCATGAACTTTTATAGTCTGGTTAATACAGTTTAGTGAGAACAACTCACAAACGCGGATGGCAAAAACAATAACAAAGGCCTGAGTGACGTCATCTTCGAACTATCTATACTTGAGAAAGTTTCCGTTGGTTTGAGAGCATTTCCATTACACCATTGAGCCCAAAATAATTTTGGTTTGCAAACCTACAAATAAGTACACATTTAATATTATGTCTTTGCTTCGTACCCAAAAGGTATCGAGTTTGAATACCGCTTCGGTGTGTGGCTTAGAGCAAGTCACCTCGCCTTCGCTCAATTTGTGGCGCTGCACTGCAGCTGATGCCTTAGTTATTCCAGTCTTCCCTTGGAATTTCCCATATGGGATGAAGAAATCTAATTTATTATATTGTTTGTTTGTTTTTCTGGAATAGTCATTTTTTTTCTATGAATAATGAGCTCGACCTCTCTCATACAAGGTAAACACACAGTTTGTTATGTTAGTTGTCTAAACAAATTATATAGAGAGACGATCAATAGAGATGAACATAATATACACAGAGAGAAAGAGAGAGAGAGAGAGAGAGAGAGGGAGAGAGAGAGAGAGAGGGGGGGGCGGCAAAATCAGAGGAAGAGAGTGAAGTGACTAGGTACAGATAGAGAAAACCGACATATAGTATGCTAGCAAACTTGAGGCTCTCTACAATAATATGTAATTTAGTAGCGGTAACCACTTAGAATACCAATGTCATATAGCCTGATAAGTAATGTAAAGATTTGCTCTCTCTCTCTCTCTCTCTCTCTCTCTCTCTCTCTCTCACACACACACACACACACACATACACACACACACTCTCTCTCTCGTCTCTACCCCCCCCCCTCTCTCTCTCTCTCTCTCTCTCTCTCTCTTTCTCTCTCTCTCTCTCTCTCCTGCCTAACTACCTATTTTTCTATCTATATATCTATCTATCCATCTATCTACCTATCTATCTCTACATATTTGTCTATCCTTATACATGTAAAATTATACATAATAATTTGCAAGCAGGCAAATTTGTAGATAGGTAGATAGGTAGGGAAGTATGCACGAGAAAAAAATTATGTCCCTCACCAGGTTGCCCACTCATGACTCTTTTTGTTACAAAGACTAGTCAAGAAACTTACTCACTTTACACATAATATCGTCAGCTTTTTACAAGTCAGTTTGTGAACAGCACAATATCCGAAAAAAATGAATGTTCTCAAATAGAGAGAGTGAGAGAAAGAGAGAGAGAGAGAGAGAGAGAGAGAGAGAGAGAGAAAGAGAAAGGGGGAGAGAGATAGGGAGAGAGAGAGAGGGGGGAGAGAGGGACAGAGAGAGAGAGAGAGAGAGAGAGAGAGAGAGAGAGTAATTAGGACATAATAATATGGCTGTAATATGGCCCATCATTTGACCTGCTCTTATCCCTTTCATTCCTTATCTTTGTCGGCATCTTAACATTAAGGTACCCTGTCCTTACCTACACACCGAATGTCAAATGGCTTCCATTTATATATGGAATGCGGTTGACGTCACACTCCTGTCATCTTTACCTTGTCAATGCCAGTCTGAGAGATGATCAATTCTAACCACATTCAATCCAAAAAAGTTACCAACGCCTCAACGAGGTATGAATATATCAGTTTCAAAAAAGAATAAAATATTAAATATAGAACGTTTTTGGCTCAAAACCCCTCTTCAGCCAACAACAAAAACGATAAAAACATGAATCAAATATATATACTCGAAAGCCAGATTGACGACATAAAAATATTGAGTTCGTCCTCTGTCAATATTTCTCTGTCCTTTTAGTTGGACAGTCTTTGATTTCATTACTTTGTATACTGTTCCAAATGCTGCATTTGGTTGTCCAATTTTGGTTGTTATTTTCCTTGTTTATGCTACCATCTCCTATGATGTTACTTCCTAACTATCTATGTAAAATCTTCAGCGTGCTCGATCTTCTCTCCCGACACAATTATTTCTAGCATCATCCCGCTTGTTGTCATTGTCTCACATTTCTTTGCATTAAATCTGAATCCAAGTTAAGCTGAACAACCTTTGTAATGAACTTGTGGTCTGATGTAGGTTGTTTCTTGTATCTTCGATAAGGATAGTTTCCTCGCAAAATCTAAATCACTTGATTTACAGATGCCACTGACTAAAACCTAAAAAACAAAACAAATGTGAATAGTGAGTTGTAATCAATAGTTCAACCTAGAATACTACTTAAGATGACTTCCCATATTGGGCAGGGAGGCACTTACTGTGTCTTCTACCACCCTGTATCTGTTTTCCAACATGCTTTCGGTCTTTGTCTTGGAAAGAGATTTCTTGGTTTTGTCCTGGTCCTGGCCGGATACTCTGGCTGAGAGGGAAGCAGCCAAATGTATAGTTAGTTTTGAGAGATGATATTTTTTTCCTTGTGAATCATCTCTGTTCTGTACTGTTTTATGGTTAGTTTACGTAATTTGAGTGTATTCCTCTTAGTGGGATCCTGTGCTTGTGTCTGGATGAGCCTTTTAGGTGATCTCAAACTAAGTACTTTGATAGTGTGCTCTTGGAATTTACATCTGTTTCCTATTTGAACCAATTCCCCTTTGTCTTACCTTTTCTTGGGTGCTTTAATGGTAATTCTAGAACATTTTACTATCCCATTTTCTTCCTTATTACTGGCGCTGATATGACCTTTATGTGTTGCAAGCGCCGTAAAACCCTTAAAAATAAAAAACAAGATAACTCACTTTTTACTTCCTTTTAGTGAGTGTCGCCTGATTGTGTGACTTGATTTTAGGAATGTGCCAGACAAGATAGATGGAAACGAAAGCTATTGTCAAATTAAGTCAACAAACTAGTTAACCGACACGATATAAACGAAGTTTACTGTAATTCTACAACCACTTATCTCGGGTTGTGTTTAGCATTGTCGTCAATTCCAGGAAGGTTAATCTGTTAAGTAAAGTTATATTTTCTCAAACTTTTTAAAAATATATAATTTTACCCATTGTGGTCAATTTAAACAGAATCATTTGTGAGTGAATGTAAATAGTTCTGGGTTGTTGTTTTGTTTTTTTTTGGTGAAAGATAATGTTATTCCCGTGTTAATAAGTATGACCATTCGTTTCAAAATAACATCATTATTACTGTGATTTAGTATTGTAATCTTGTGGTCTGATGTAGGTTGTTTCTTGTGTCTTCGATAAGGATAGTTTCCTCGCAAAATCTAAATCACTTGATTTACAGATGCCACTGACTAAAACCTAAAAAACAAAACAAATGTTAATATGTTATTATAATATTGCACTGAAATGCATGTGACCTAGGAAAGAATGTTGCATGCAATGGACTTTAAATCTAACTGTCATTGTGTGTCACGTGCCATTTTTCTCCTTTTTGTTATCCAAAGTAGCTGAAGTGACTTAAAAGTTCCATACGCTTCGCTCGATGTGTACTTATTTGCAGGTCTTATAATCCAAATTGTTATGGTCTCATTGTTGTAATGGAAATGCTCTCATACGAACGCAAAATAGTATCCATTTCAAGAAAGCTTTAAAAAACAGGCCCATAATTGCGTCTGAGTTTCAGACCTGCAAAATTTTATTTTTGTACTCACTGTTCAGTAAGTTAGAATATTTGAATAGTAGTAAGATGGGCCTACGTCTTTCGAGTGTAATTAGATCTATTATACTTTGAACATTTGGTTGCACTGTTTCAATGGTGCTTTACATACAGCACATTTTGTTCAGATCAACACATCGCGGACTATTAATGAATGATGACAGAAAAGATCGTGGTGATGATGATGATGATGATGATGATGATGATGATGATGATGATGATGATGATGATGATGAATATTATGGCTATTCGTGAAGCATCAAGTGTCGATGTTTTCAAATCAAAGCTTAAACATTACTTTTTTAAAGTATCTGTCAATGTTTCACTTTTATTTGATAAAGATGTTTGGTTTCTTTGTTTTTTTTTAGTAATTACTAATTACTGTGTGTATATGTGTGTATGTGTGTGTGTGAGTGTGTGTGTGAGTGTGTGTGTTTGTGTGCATGTCAGTGATATTTTAAATTGTCATTCTTGTAACTGTGAAGCGCATGGATTATGACCTAGTCATGGTTATGCGCTATACAAGTAATATATATATATATATATATATATATATATATATATATATATATATATATATATATATATATTATTATTATATTATTATTATTATTATTATTATTATTATTATTATTATTATTATTATTATTATTATTATTATTATTATTATATTATTATCATTATCATTATTATTATCATTATTATTATTAATGACATGAATATTATTTTGATGATTATAAGGAGGAAGAGGAGGAGGAGGAGGAGGAGGATCAGGAGGGGGTAGTAGTAGTAGGAGGAGGAGTAGGGGGCGGAGAAACAACAACGATAACAGCAACAACAAAAACATTTGGGAAGATAAAAAGGGTATAACAAGGAAGTTAATTTCCACGTATTCCCCCACAACACATCTCGAGCTTTGTTATTCGTTTAATTTATGGGGAGGGGGGGGTGGGGGGGGGGGGGTTGGACATTTTTCCTACATCATTATTTTCTACTAACACTTTGTAGGTTTTAAATCGACAGGTTCGTAAGTTAATTTCGAAACGTTTCCCTTGTGTTTCCCAATCGTCTCTTCATTGTAAATATATTGTGTCGGCGTGAATCTGGTGGTTAGAATATCATGTTTAGGTTTAATTCGTATAGAAGGAACGAAGATGACGTCACACAGCTCATTATTATTGTTTTTACACAGCCATTTTATAGGTTAGTTCTTACCTTATAATATATATAGAATCCTTTACGTTCATGGTTCTTACTGACTTTTAATATATCAGTCAAGACTATAAACGTTCAACGTTACACAGTGTTTTGTGCGCTGGTACGTTACATCCGCCTGGCGGATGTTGTATTTTACCTAAAATCATAGTATCAATTAGAAACTGAGGTTTAAATTGATGCTATGCGTTTAGGAAAAATGCTCACAACATCCGCCATCGGGTATGACGTACCAAGACTCAAAAAACTATGTCTCACCTTGAACGTTTATTATCTGATTGATATGATTTAGTGAGAACTAAACACCAAAATATCTAGCTGTCTATAAACTATAACAAGGAGCTGCGTGACGTTAACTTCGTTCTTTCTATGTCAACCAT
>NC_088368.1:33552885-33555385 GCF_034508935.2 Berghia stephanieae | reverse complement strand
ATTATAATCAATATTGTAAGAACCATGCACGAGTCACCTCTTATTCTGCGATATTTTAGTAAAAGCAAATTTAAATCCTTTAATCTTCCTAAATAAGACAGATTTTCGAATGTCTGACAAAAGTCTAGCAGCGCGTCTTTGTACGTTCTCAATGTTAACAGACTGTCCCTTAAATACTATTTCCATTACCCAGACAAGATCTTATGACTGATTTATGAAGTTGGACAAACGTTTTGAAATCGAGATAACTAAAGCTTCTGTATATAATTCCCACAAGCTTGTTTGCTCTTTTTTATCTATTTGCCTACCTATATGTATTATATATGATTTATTTTTGTTTATTTATTGTGAACCACCGTCCTTTCAACAGTATCACCCAGGCACTCCTACGACCAACATCAACATGTACAACAATGTTTTTAGTGTTGTAGACATGTGGGACCAAGTCAACAACATTGCAGAGTCTGTGAAACCTATTCTCACCAATAAGACATCCGAGGGAACTATACTTATCTGTTACTCTCAAGGTATATTTTAAGATTTGAGCATTTTTTTATATTGATACTATGCATTTAGTTTTAAAACTCGCAAATTCGCCAGTCTGATATAAAGTACAACACACAAAATTGTGTGTAACCTTAAACGTTGTAAGTCTGATTAATACGAAGATATGAAGTGAGTAGAAAAGTGCCAGAAGACAATAGAGAATAAAAAAATTTTTCCGCGGCGGTGGTGGGGTTTGAACCTGCGACCTTATTGGTACGACAACTCCGCCTGGCAGGTGAGAGCGTGGCTCTACCGTGTGAGCTATCAACGAACACAAAAATATTCGTTTCAAACCCAAAGTCATTTCTAGATCCCTCTCTCACCCACTTCTTGAGATCGCTGATTCGTTCACCACCATCGCGAAGTAATTTTGACCAGCAGTTAAGCTTAATAGCCAATATTCTCATCACAAACATATAACATAGAAACGATTGAGACATTGAGTATGCTCCGGTGTATGGGGTGAATTTTTAATTCAGAAAAGTGAGTGGAGCAGGCACTTATGTTGGTAACAACAAGATATGAAGTGAGTAGAAAAGTGCCAGAAGACAATAGAGAATAAAAAAATTTTTCCGCGGCGGTGGTGGGGTTTGAACCTGCGACCTTATTGGTACGACAACTCCGCCTGGCAGGTGAGAGCGTGGCTCTACCGTGTGAGCTATCAACGAACACAAAAATATTCGTTTCAAACCCAAAGTCATTTCTAGATCCCTCTCTCACCCACTTCTTGAGATCGCTGATTCGTTCACCACCATCGCGAAGTAATTTTGACCAGCAGTTAAGCTTAATAGCCAATATTCTCATCACAAACATATAACATAGAAACGATTGAGACATTGAGTATGCTCCGGTGTATGGGGTGAATTTTTAATTCAGAAAAGTGAGTGGAGCAGGCACTTATGTTGGTAACAACAAGATATGAAGTGAGTAGAAAAGTGCCAGAAGACAATAGAGAATAAAAAAATTTTTCCGCGGCGGTGGTGGGGTTTGAACCTGCGACCTTATTGGTACGACAACTCCGCCTGGCAGGTGAGAGCGTGGCTCTACCGTGTGAGCTATCAACGAACACAAAAATATTCGTTTCAAACCCAAAGTCATTTCTAGATCCCTCTCTCACCCACTTCTTGAGATCGCTGATTCGTTCACCACCATCGCGAAGTAATTTTGACCAGCAGTTAAGCTTAATAGCCAATATTCTCATCACAAACATATAACATAGAAACGATTGAGACATTGAGTATGCTCCGGTGTATGGGGTGAATTTTTAATTCAGAAAAGTGAGTGGAGCAGGCACTTATGTTGGTAACAACAAGATATGAAGTGAGTAGAAAAGTGCCAGAAGACAATAGAGAATAAAAAAATTTTTCCGCGGCGGTGGTGGGGTTTGAACCTGCGACCTTATTGGTACGACAACTCCGCCTGGCAGGTGAGAGCGTGGCTCTACCGTGTGAGCTATCAACGAACACAAAAATATTCGTTTCAAACCCAAAGTCATTTCTAGATCCCTCTCTCACCCACTTCTTGAGATTGCTGATTCGTTCACCACCATCGCGAAGTAATTTTGACCAGCAGTTAAGCTTAATAGCCAATATTCTCATCACAAACATATAACATAGAAACGATTGAGACATTGAGTATGCTCCGGTGTATGGGGTGAATTTTTAATTCAGAAAAGTGAGTGGAGCAGGCACTTATGTTGGTAACAACAAGATATGAAGTGAGTAGAAAAGTGCCAGAAGACAATAGAGAATAAAAAAATTTTTCCGCGGCGGTGGTGGGGTTTGAACCTGCGACCTTATTGGTACGACAACTCCGCCTGGCAGGTGAGAGCGTGGCTCTACCGTGTGAGCTATCAACGAACACAAAAATATTCGTTTCAAACCCAAAGTCATTTCTAGATCCCTCTCTCACCCACTTCTTGAGATCGCTGATTCGTTCACCACCATCGCGAAGT
>NC_088368.1:33440385-33547885 GCF_034508935.2 Berghia stephanieae | reverse complement strand
GATACTCAATATCTCAAATATTTATTTCCAAATTACTTGAGGGATACTATATACAAGTAAGTTTTATGTGTTATATATATATATATATAATATAATATATATATATATATATATATATATATATATATATATATATATATATATATATATTATAGCGGTAATCTCAAATTACATTAAAACGAAAAAGATTTCCTTTTGCATGTCACGGTTAAAGATATATGTTTGTACACCACATATACATGAGTACATTTAAGTTGAAATACTATCTTTACCACGTGTATCATTATTGTAGTCTTTAATCAATAGAGTAACGACATTGCTATTAATATTAAGGGCATTCAAGGGATTTTTATCCTATTTTGCCCTATACCATATTATGTTATGTTATGTTATGTTAAGTTGTAGTCAAAATTTAAAAGAAAGTGATTCCCAATCTTCGGTGTCAGTCCAACATGACGTTCTCTCTCTAATAACTTTTCCGCCGGTGACGTCACAGACTATGGGTGACGTCCAATCAAGGGACGCTACTCTTCCGCTAATCTAATTCCCTATAGTGGGCAGGGAGGTACTTACTGTGTCTTCTATCACACTTTATCTGTTTTCCAACTTGCTTTCTGTCTTTGTCTTGGAATGAGATTACTTGGTTTTGACCTGGCCCTGGCCGGATGCCCTTGCTGAGGGGGACCAGTCAAATGTATAGATAGTTTTGGGAGATGACATTTTTACCTTGTAAATCATCTCTCTGTTTCTGCACTGTATATTATATATGATATGTAAACATTTGAGTGTTTCCTCTTTGTGGGGGCCTGTGCTTGTGTCTGGATGAGACTTATAGGTGATCTCAAACTAAGTACTTTGATAGTGTGCTCTTGGAATCTTCACCTGTTTCCTATTTGAATCAGTTCTCCTTTGTCTTGCCTTTTCTTGAGTGCTTTAATTGTAATTCTAGAACTTTTTATTATCCAATTTTCTTCCTTTTTACTGGCGCTGATATGACCTAAATGTGTTGCAAGCGCCGTAAAACCCTTAAAAATTAAATTAATTAAATATCCGCTTCCCACCACATCCACATCATCACCAGCATGATGTGGGGGGGGGGGGGGTGGGGGTGTGTGAAGATGGAATCTATACGAGTTCCAGTTTCATGAAAGGATTGATAACGTTTTTTTATTCAACTATTTGCTTATTAATTAATTTGTTTATTTATTTCATTTACTTATTTATTTATTTCATTATTTATTCACTTATTTATTTATTTAATCGTTTATTTGTTTAACCATTCACCCATCCATTCATTTTACCCTAGGTTTTTTTACACATACGAAGGACAGAAAGTTTCAGTAGGAAATTATTGGTATGGTGAGTGTTTGATCCTTTTTTCCGTATAACGCCTGCCAGAAATGTCAGTGTCAGGCAGCCCCAGAGACCAGCGATCACATAGTCCTCCACTGTCCAGTCACTAAACTTGAAGGTGGCTATGAAACGGTCCTTAGGGCGGAGGAAGAGTTTAGAAGCTGGGTTGACGAAATAAATTTGGAGGTTGTAGCCATACGCTACTACTACTACTAGTCCAAAAAAAAAAGAAAAGAGAACCCGCTAGTTTTCTTTGCCGCTTAAAAAAATTCATCGGCGAGGAGATGAAATCATGAATATGATTCTCGTCGATATTTGTGATAATTAATAATCATTTTTTTTTTTTTTTTGCAAATGTATACGGCATTTAAATGATATATCCTAGTTAACTTCTAAGAGGATAAGAAAAGATTAAGATAAAGGGGTGGGATTCCCGACCTCCCATAGTGGGCAGGGGGGGGGGGGTACTTGTTGTGTCTTCTATCCCCTTGTTTCTGTTTACCGAGTTGCTTTCTGTCTTTGACTTGGAATTATATTACTTAGTTTTTGTCCTGACCCTGGCTGGGGTCCTCGGCTGGGAGGGAAACAGTCGAATGAATAATTAGGAGTTTTTTGTTGTTTTTTTTTTTTTGCTTGTAAATCATCTCTCTGTTATGTACTATTATTTTTTGTATTTTTAACATAGATATCTATGATTTATAAACATTTGAGTGTATCCCTTTTATTGGGGTCTTGTGCTGGTTTCTGGGAGAGCTTTTTAGGTGATCGCAAACTAAGTACAACACTGAAAGTGTGCTCATGGAATCTACATCTGTTCCCTTCTTGAACCATTCTCCTTTGTCTCACCTTTTCCTCACACCCTTTCAATTGTACATCTAGAATGTTTTTGTTATTCAGTTGTCTTCCTTTTTACTGGCGCTGTTATGACCTAAATATGTTGCAAGCGCTGTAAAACCCTTAAAAACAACGGAGTGGCTATTCGTCAGTACTGACCCCCAGGCGCTGGCACCTGCGGGTCAGTACTGACGAACAGGCACCGGCGTCTGGGGGTCAGTACTGACTAATACTATTACTATTACTAGTACTGATGCCAATTGGTCAGTTCTGACCTGGCCACGGGCGTTGACGGTACCAAAATTATGGAAAAAGCCATTTTTTAAAATAACTTGCTCTACGACAAATAAATCAGCATTTCCTGTCCCATACTAGTCGCAGGGAAGCCCTTGTTTTCACTAAATCTTTTTGTCGGTTTACGTGAGATTTGTTTAATAAATATATCAATTAATTAAACAAGTGAAATTGTCCAATCCTGAGAAAAAGACCAAATTTGATGTTGAAACGCCAAACTGGAAGCCCTATATTTCGGTTTATCCAACGCGCATGCTCACTGCACTGATGCGTGGCGCTAGAACTGAAAGTGAAAGCTCTTTCATTGTCTCGTCTTTCTTCATTCCTGTCATTTGAAATTCGGCTTGCTCGCATCTTACTGAGACAGGAAAAGTAGAAAACGGTAAGGGCTGCCTGAAGCCGGTGATCGTAAAATACTAACAAAAGAGTGAAAATGAAAGGCTTCGTATGGGAACAAAACAGACAATGGACGTTTCGGGTACAAACCATTCATTAACACAACAATACACAAATAAACGTGGAAAACAAATAAAATATAATGAAAAATAACTTTGTCGTCTGTACTCAATGGTGGTTGAGGTTGCAGTATGAATGAAATGTCAGCGTGGGTAGAGGATAGGGTGCCCCAGGGGGGTGATCTGATTGATAAGAAAAGGTCAGCGTCAGGGAACAGAACCTTCCAGAAAATAATGGAAGATAAAAGACATATAAGTAGTAGTAGTAGTAGTAGTAGTAGTAGTAGTAGTAGTAGTAGTCAGTAGTAGTAGTAGTAGAGTAGTGGTAGTCATGTATAGTGAGTGGTAGTAGTAGTAATAGAATGAGGACAAAGTATTATAAAAGAATCGTAACAGGAAATATTATAACACATTTTCCTCTATTTTTCTTTAAATAAAGCTATAACGAAAATATACGGGGAAAAAAACAAACAATAAAAACAAAATAACCCAAAGAAATAGAATGGACAACATAAAATAACATAGAATCTTACGGTGGCTTGAAATAACGAGTCATATCGTTGCCCCAACGGCATCTAACGCGTTAGAAATCAAACTTATCTAGGTGACCAAGTGTTACTGTGTGCCATCGGATAAGTTGGCCTGAGAGCCTGGAATTTTAATTGTTTTTTTTTTTTTTAATGGTATACTTTTGGAAGTGACGAATAAGTGCGAAGAGGTCTTTGCACTGACGAACAGGTCCGATGTTCGTCAGTGCTGATCAATGGTGGGCGGTAGCACAGACCGAAGAGAGGTTGTCTGTTGGCGGTGGCACCTGTTGTTCAATACTGACCAATAGACACCAGGTTATTGGTCAGTACTGACCTCCAGGCACTGGCGTCTGTTCGTCAGTACTGACCCGCATGTGCTTGCGCCTGGGAGTCAGTACTGACCAATAGCCCTAGCCTAAAAACAAACAAAACAAATCAAGATAAGATAAGAGTCGAAAATGTGATATAAATTAGAACGTACGAGTATCTATAAGATTGTTAAAGTTTAAGTCATAAATCTCACTTTCCGAAATAAAAGTATTTTAGCAAAAAAAAAAAATTACGATATAAGATTAAAATTAAATTTTAATCATCAGATTTATTTATTGTTCACATCGACACAATACTGGTTAGAGACGATTGGTCACTTGTAAAGAATTGGTCATTATTATCTAGGAGATTTTTCTTGTGATCTATTTAGGTCATTGTTGGGCCTTGAATTGATAGACATTTTGAGTTCCATTGTCTTCTTTATTTGGGTCACTTTTTTTTTTTTTTATCTGACTGGCAGTTCATAGACATTTCAAATTCCATTTTTAAAAAAAAAAAAGATAAATTGACTTAGCCTCTAATTCAAATTTCTAAAGGCCTAAACACTGTACTGTAATGGTTATTTTCTCTGTGATTAACCCGGCTTTCAGATCCTCATCATGTCGACCTCTACAAGAAAACGTCCAAGTTCTTGGGACTGATTGATGATCAGACAACACTACCTAACCCTGATGCCGCACGTATGTAGAAGTTCTTGGTGGTGATGTTGTTGTTTTTGTTGTTAATGTTATTATTGTTGTTGGTGGTGGTGTTGTTGTTGTTGTTGTTAATATTGTTATTTCTGTTGTTGTTGTTATTATTATTATTTCTGTTGTTGTTGTTGTTGTTGTTATTATTGTTATTTCTGTTGTAGTAGTTGTTGTTACTGTTATTTCTGTTGTTGTTGTTGTTGTTGTTTTTTTTGTTGTTGTTGTTAATGCTGTTATTTCTGTTGTTGTTGTTGTTGCTATTCCAGACACCCACACACAGACGCTCTCTCTCTCTCTCTCTCTCTCTCTCTCTCTCTCTCTCTCTCTCTCTTTCTCTCTCTCTTCTCTCTCTCTCTTTCCTCTCTCTCTCTCTCTCTCTCTCTCTCTCTCTCTCTCTCTCTCTCTCTCTCTCTCTCTCTTTCTCTGCTCCCTCCCATCCCTAACCCCCTTCTGCCCCATCCTTATTTCTACCACAAAATATTTTTTAAAAATCTATCCACCACAACACTTTTAATATATTTTTGTATTTAAAAACACTTATTAACTCGTTTAGTTATCCACATTTTCCCACAGATACCCTCAATGCTCAAACTCTATTTCACATGAGCGACATGAGGAAATAAATCAGCCACAATCAACAATGAAAATTCAATTTCAATAACGTATTCTTTGAATACTAACGAAAGAGTGAAAATGGAGAGGCTTCGTATGGGAACAAAACAGACAAAGGTCTGTTTTGTTCCCATACGAAGCCTCTCCATGGTCACTCTTTCGTTAGTATTTTACGATCACCGGCTTGGCAGCCCCTACCGTTTTCTGCTTTTAACGTATTCTTTGATGATAATCTTTGACAGGATGGAAGTCGAATTTCTCCAAGTTGAAAAACCTCGTTTTGATTGGCGGGCCAAATGACGGCGTCATCACTCCTTGGCAGTCAAGGTTAGTCTACTTAATTAACAAATTCAATTTGGCTATATTTTAGGAGGGAACAAAAGTGTGATGGCAAAAAAAAAAAAAAAACAACTGGTTCCTATCTCATTGGAAGTGCAAAACATCTCTTCCGGAGGACTGAATACAGACATTGTGTAAATGATCTTCTTGTTTCAAAGTGATAATATAATATGCTGGTCGTCAATAAAGATCATCCATCCTCGTTCTTTTACGCCCCTTCGAATCTGGATACATCCTGCTACTAATACTAAAATAGTTATACCACCTTATGATTCAATATGTATATTATTCATTACTAGTCCTCCGAAGGACTGGTTACACTTCCAAGGACTCTGGAGCCGGAAAAGTAAACGGTGTGACATCAAGACTTTTCTTTCCTATACCTTTTGTGACCCACTGCAACAATTTAGTATTATCTCGGGGTGGACCAGATTCCAAATTTTAAACTAAAAGCAGGAATGGTTAATATTACAATACAGTATTCGCTGGATTCTAGTACGCTCTCGGGAGAAGCAAAAAAGCGTGCTAGAATCCGAGCGTGCCGAAATCCAATGCCCATGGGAGGTGACCAATACATTCGGTCACTCCAGCGTGACGTATTGCAGAGGGTTCTATAATTCGGCATGGTAGAATCCATAGAGTATGTCAAACTTGAGTGGTTTGCTTATTAAACAACATTCATTATTTTCGATCGCACTTAGTAATTAAAATATTACATAATGTATGACTGCTTCACTCACTTTTCTAAATGTAACGTTAGATATATATAGCTGACATGGGGGTTTAAAACAAAATCCCAAATTTTGCAAGCTAACAACAGCAAAATTTGCAAAAAAAAATTGAAAAAAATATTTGCAAAAATTTGGGATTAATTTTCCTAAAAACCCATAATTAATTCATGAAAGGGCTAGTTATTTGTTTGTTTTTAAGGGTTTCACGGCGCTTGCAACAAATGTAGGGTCATATCAGCGCCAGTAAAAAGGAAGAAAATGAGATAGTAAAAAAGAAACTACTCTTAATTAATTATCTTTCACGTTCTACACGAGCTATCAAATTAAAAGAAAAAGATGTCTTTAAAAAAAAATTTTTTTAAAAAAATTATTGGGGTTTTTTTCTTTGCAAAAAAAAAAAAATGCTGATTTTTCGGCCGCAATGTAAATCAGTAGTGGTATTTTGCGATTTTTGCGGCCGCAAGCGATGCAAACGACTGCAATGCAGATTTATATGATACGTACTGGAAAATAAAATACCTCTATCTTTCTCAGTGGTTTTGAAATAACCTTTCCTTTCTTTTTTTCTTATTTCAGCCAGTTCGGCATGTACGATAAAAACCTGACTGTACAGCCCTATACAAAGCAGCCTGTAAGTTAAGGTCGTTGTCATCGTCATCATCATCATCATCATCATCATTATCATCACGAATATTGTCAACATAAAAACCACATCAATCATCACCGTCATTATAGTCGTCATTATCATCATAAATCATCATCATTGTCGTCGTTATCAGCATCGTCAATTAAACATCTATGAATTCTGGTTGGGGGTCCAGACCTCCCATAATGGGCAGGGAGACACAAACTGTTGTCTTTTATCCCCTATATATATTGTTTTCCAACATACTTTCTGTCCTTTATCTTGGAATGAGATTACATACTTGGATTTGTCCTGACCCTGGCCGGATACCCTGGCCAGGAGGGAAACAGTCAAATGTATAGTTAAGAGTTTTGGGAGATTATATTTTTTTTGTCCTGTAAATAATCTCTCTGTCATGTACTTCCCTTGTGAGGCAATTGTTCTCATTTATTCATTAATTCTATTTATATTTTCTCTTACCCAGTGGTATATCAAAGATTCCTTCGGACTGGCGACATTGGATGCGAGGAAGGCTATCCACGTGCATACAGTCCCCGGAGTTCAACACCAACATTGGCATTCCAATAACACCGTGTTCGAGTCCTATATCAAACCATGGCTTTCATAGACTTTGTTCATTTCATTTTTAACATATTTTTTTTTTGGTTGTTTGTTCGTTTGTTTGTTTTTGTTTTGTTTGGGGGGGGGGGGGGGGTTGTGACACGAAACATGTAGGACGAGACATGACGCCTTTTAATCTGCCATTCGAATTTTCTTTCCCACCAGCGACAACACTGCTCTCGGCAAGTCACTCGTTTTACACTTGAACATGTTGAGAAAATGTGAGTAAAGAGCCTTTCTAATGAATCAATTCTGAACTGCCCACAGTAGGAAACTTGAATCTGAAACTTACATGTCACAAGTAGAGTGTCATAGCACTATCACTATGACTAAAAAGCCACATTATTCTCTTTGATATTTTGACAGGACATAACTTGTATTCATGAACAGAGCATTTTCAAACAATAGGCATAACTTATTGATGCTGATGGGAAACTGACGTTGTACTTGAATTTAATGAAAAGTCTATGTATTTTTTATCTGTTCATTTTGATCTCGTTATTCATTAAACCATTACTTTTGTACCACTTTAATGAATTTGGAGCTCAATTCATCACTTGCCACCACCTATGTTTCGATGTTGCTTCTTGAAGCTCGAAGAAATAAATATCACTGAGCGGGGTTCAAGGCCTCCCACAGTGGGGAGGGAGGAACTTGCTATGTCTTCTTTACCCCCCATATCTCTGTTTTCCAACTTGCTTTCTGTGTCTTGGAATGAGACTACTTCGTTTTGTCCTGGCCCTTGCAAGATACACTGGCTGCGAGGGAAACGGTCAAATATTTAGAGTTTTGGGAGATAATATTTTTTACTTATAAATCATCTCTCTGTAATGTATTGTTAGTTATATTGTTTTCCTCTTAGATGAATCCTGTGAATTGAATAATGGATGAGACTTTTAGGTAATCTAAAAACTTTAAGTGCTCTTGGAATCTACATCTGTTCCCTATTTGAATTAATTCTCCTCTGTCTTCCTTTTACTTTGGTACTTTAATTGTAATTCTAGAACTTTTTATTATCCCGTTTTCTTCCTTTTTACTGGCGTTATTATGACCTTAAATGTGTTGCAAGCGCCGTAAAAACCCCTGAAAACAAACTTATTGAACCAGTCCCCTTTGTCTTGCTTTTTCGCATGTTCTTTTAATTGTGGATCTAGATATATATTTTTTTTCACTATTCAATTTTCTTATTTTTTTTATTTTTTTTTACTGGCGCTGAAAGGACCGAAATGACTCGCAAATGCAGTGAAACCCCGTAAAAAAGAAACAACAAAAAATCATTAATTTAACCAGGTCTCGCATTTTTTGTCTATAGATTCAATATTGAATGATCTAAGTCACCCCAACGTAATACCGTTTTGCACGTTTGTTTACAATCGTCAAAGAAGGCCAAGTTTCTTTCCCCATCGCTATAGATAGTATGTAGTTGACGCCATTCAGGTCTTTGTTATTGTTGTTTGCCGCGTTTATGAGTAATTCTCACTAAACTGTATTAACCAGACTATAAACGTTCAAGGTTACACACAGTTTTGTTTGGTGGTCCGTTATACTTCCGGGTGGCAATGTTGTGAGCTTCTTAGACAAGCGCATACTATCTATATAATGGGGACATTCCACAAAACACAAAACAAAAAATAAAAGGAAAGAATAGCCAAGAAACTAAGGCATAAATAAAGTTTTAATATTTTTAAAATCACAAGTTAGTACCATTCAGTAATCAATCAACATCGATGAACAATAAATTAATGAATATAATGTAGAAAGAATGACAAAATCAGACAAAAACATCGACCATATTATGCAAGTTCCTGATACCGTCTTAATTAAAATGGAATAAGGGATGGGAGGGTGTCATGTCACATCTGGGTTTTTTTAATTGCTTTTTGTCTTCGTCTTCGAAAGGGATTACTTGGTTTTAACCTGGCCCTTGTCACAGTCCTTGGCTGATAGGGAAAATGTATAGATAGAACGAAAATGACGTCACTTAACTCTTGTTATTGTTTTTAGCCAGCCATTTTACTAGTAGTTTCCACTAAATTGTATTAATCAGACTATAAAATAAACGTTTAAGGATACACATAGTTGTGTGTGTTGATACGTTTTTGGCTAATGTTATGAGTTTTTTTGTTTTTTGTTTTTTAACTAAACGCAATGAATCAATAGTGTTAATTTTTGGAGGTGATACTTTTTCCTTGAAACTTATCTCTCTATTACGTACTGGTCGTTATATTTTTGTTTTGAGCATATCTTCTAAAACAACTTGAGTGCGTTCCTGTTTGCGGGGTTCTGTGCCAGTGACTTTTGGGTGATCTCAAACTCAGTCCATTAATTGTATGCTCTTGCAAATCTACATCTGAAAAAAAGTATCATCTCCCAAAACGTTAACTATACATTCGACTGTCAAGGACTCCGGCCAGGATCAGGATAAAACTAAGTAATCTCATTCCAAGACAAAGAAAGGAATTAGAAAACAGAACAAGTACCTCCCTGCCCACTATGGGAGGTCAGGAACCCCACCCAGAAAACTTGAAAAACAAATTTCGGGAGAAATTCCATATGCTAGCACCACTTCAATGACTATTATTAGTAAATATAAAATTAGTTTTGTTTATCCAAAGAAGGAAACAAATTGACTTCTATCAAGTCACAATTCATTATTTTCATGGTTTAAAAATTCTGAATGGAGCGAAAGTTGTGCGCCCATCTTGTTTAGCTATCAGTTGTGCCTGCCTAAGACTATGTTATATGTACTGATAGTCATTTAAGTGGCAACTCATGAGGAATTTCTCAGACGAAACTTAATGTAGCTCCATTCCCATACTTTGCAGCTTCTGTAAAAATAATTACATCAGCTTTATGAGTGCTCCAAACACAGTTCTAAGTCACAGAATGAGAATGGTCTAAATACAGTGCCATCATCCATTTTTTTATGACAATGGGCCAAATCTGTAAGCATTCTGGTGACTTTTTCGTTTTTATATCATGGAGCAATTGAATATTTTCAGTAAAGCAATTACTTGCAACTGACAGCAACACATTTTAGAGTAAAAGTTTAATAAAAATGTGACAGTTCTGTAAAATAATGTGCTATACACTGGTTTAAAACCCCGCTAACAAAGAAAACATCAAGGACTACTTAAAACAAAAAAGTTTAAAGCGATTTCATGAAATAAAGGTTAGACCATAACTTTTCTAAGACAACATACAAATTGCATTGCAAGTTGACTTCATGACAACAGCATCACCTCTAGATTACAAAATAATTTAAATGTTATTTTTCCTAATTCTTTTACATAAGGTTTTGGGGGTTTTTTAAAAATTGTGATTAATGGTCTCAGTCTCAATTTTTTTTCTTTTGTCGTAATCTGTAACTCTGATTAAAATTGTATCAATTTGTTTCAGATTGCACACAGTATTTCCTAATAATAACGCAAGCAGTGTCGAGCAAAATACATTGTAACCACCATTTACAAAAGAAAGAATAAATGCGACAAAAAGAAAAAACATTCATTTTATAAGGCTATGAATGAGAATGTAAGAAAATTTTGATTTTTAGGTAATATAAGCACTGAGAGTCACTATGTAAGAACAGAGAACAATCCCAGGAGCAATAGACCCGTGTGTCTAACATCCGATAACCTGACAATCAATGTGATTGGCGTTATAGTGTGTTTGTTTGTTTTTGTTTTTAAAGGTTTTACGGCGCTTGCAACACATTTAGGTCATATCAGCGCCAGTAAAAAGGAAGAAAATGGGAGAGAAAAAAGTTCTAGAATCACAATTAAAGCACCCAAGAAAAAGTAAGGCAAAGGGGAACTGGGAACAAATAGGGATCAGATGTAGATTCCAATAGCATACCACCAATGAACTCAATTTGAGATCACCTATAAGTCTCATCCGG
The DNA here is from genome assembly GCF_034508935.2 of Berghia stephanieae. Classification (NCBI taxonomy): domain Eukaryota; kingdom Metazoa; phylum Mollusca; class Gastropoda; order Nudibranchia; family Aeolidiidae; genus Berghia; species Berghia stephanieae. The sequence continues at coordinate 33,536,574 of NC_088368.1, read as the reverse complement.
ACACAAGCACCAACAAAGACTAAAAGCATTTTGGAAAACAGATTTAAGAGGATAGAAGACACAGTAAGTGCCTCCCTGCCCGCAATGGGAGGTCAGGTTATAGTTTGTGCACTCACCTTGAAAGTCAAGGGATTGAGGGTGAGTTAAAGACTTCGGACACAGCCCTTGTAAAACCAAAGGGTCTCATTCCAGAATTGGTCACATAAATGTTTTGTTTTGTTTTTGAGGGTTTTACGGCGCTTGCAACACATTAAGGTCATATCAGCGCCAGTAAAAAGGAAGAAATGGGAAAAGGTAAGACAAAGGGGAATTTGTTCAAATAGGAAACAGATGTAGATTCCAAGAGCACACCATCAAAGTACTTAGTTTGAGATCACCTAAAAGTCTCATCCAGACACAAGCACAGGTCCCCACTAAAAGGAATACACTCAAAGGTTAACAAATCAAATATAACATGTAAATAAAACATAATACAGTACATAACAGAGAGATGATTTACAAGGAAAAAACATATCTCCCAAGGCAATAACTATACATTCGACTGTTTCCCTCTCAGCCAAGGACTCAGACCAAGGTCAGGACAAAACCAAGCAATCTCACTCCAAGACAAAGACAGAAGGCTATTGGAAAACATAAGAGGGGATAGAAGACACAGCAAGTACCTCCTTGCCCACTATGGGAAGTAGGAACCCCACCCAGTGGTCACATAAAAATTAAATTTTTGATACAATGTCAACAGAAGGGTTGTCAATAGACCCATGCTGCACGGATGTTAAATGCTCACTGCTTTGAACAAATGATTTTTTGTTTGTTTTTAAAGGTACTACGGTACTTGCCACACATTAAGGTCATTTCAGCACCAGTAAAAAGGAAGAAAATGGGATAGTCAGAAAAGTTATAGATTTACAATTGAAAGCACACAAGAAAAAGCAAGACAAATAGGGGAAGGGTTCAAATAGGAAATAGATGCAGATTCCAAAAGCAAACTATCAGTGTACTTAGTTTGAGATCACCTAAAAGTCTCATCCAAACACAGGTTTTGATTACATATGATTTGTAAACATTTGAGCATATTCCTCTTAGTGGCTTGTGTCTGGATGAGACTTTTAAGTACTTTGGTAGTGTGCTCTTGGAATCTACATCCGTTTATTTGAACCAATTCCCTTTTGTCTTACCTTTTCTTGGGTGCTTTAATTGTAATTCTATAACTTTTTACTATCCCATTTTCTTCCTTTTTACTGGCGCTGATATGACGTTAATGTGTTGCAATCGCTGTAACACCCTTAAAAACAAACAAACAGATTTAATTACACTTTGGATCATGCATAATAACAAGAATGAGACAGGAATCAATGCATATATACAAATCTTAAAAGCCAAATCCTTCAATAAAATATTAGAGAGGATACATTCATGTGATACCAAGAGAGCATATTTTTAAAGCTGACATCAGGACATACATCAGAAGCATTCCATCTCTGAGCAGAAGGGCTTTAAATCAGCTCTTATGATTGATCACTTTATCTAGTAAATAAAATGATTGAATTAATTAATCAAATAAATACTGTACAATCAATATGAACATTTATGAAATGTTTTCCACAGTGACGAATATGAGTGAGTCAGTGAACTAACTAATCATTCACCATCACAAATGAGAATGTCAGGATCAAAAGCTACTAAGTCACATCCAGATTGAAAACAAATGACACTCAGGCAATCTATTGGACACCTTAAAATATCACCAGAGAAAATGTGAAGTTTCAAAACACTGGGTATTGTTCAAAGAGGCAAATAAGACACGTATTTTTCTTGTTGTGTCACTAAATAAATGATGTTTGTTTTTGTTTTTAAGGGTTTTACCGCGCTTGCAACACATTTAGGTTATATCACTGCCAGTAAAAAGGAAGAAAATGGGATAGTAAAAAGTTCTAGAATTACAATTAAAGCATCCAAGAGAAAATAAGACAAAGGGGAACTGGGAACAAATAGGGATCAGATGTAGATTCCAAGAGCATACCACCAATGTACTTAGATTGAGATCACCTATAAGTCTCATTGGGACACAAGAATAAAATCCAACAAAGAGGAACACACTCAAATGCTGACATTATACATTAAAAATAACAAATATAATAATACATAACAGAGAGATGATTTACAAGGAAAAAAATATCATCTACCAAAACAATAACTATGCATTTGACTGTTTCCCTCCCAGCCAGGACTCCGAACAGGGCCAGGAAAAGACCAAGTAATCTCATTCCAAGACCCCTGCCTGCTATGGGAGGTCAGGATCCCCACCCAGACAAAATAAATGACACAAAACCGCAGTTTCTCTGAATGGTTAAAATGTGACTTAGTATTTTACAATCTAGATCTCCTCATATGTGACACACTGTGTCAAATTGGTATTACGTTCTGCATTCACTACTCAGCAGCAAATTTATAAATGTCTTAGTGAGAAAATTACAATAACACCTCTAAAACACCAAAGGAAATGGTAAAATTTCATATGAATTATGGCAAACTGTCTTTGATAAGTACTTTTGAAAGCACAGATATTATATAACAACTCAATCATATCGATGTATATCATATAAGTCAATATTATTGTGTAAACCACCAAAAAAAAAAAAAGTAATGCTTCAACGATATGTTACTAACATGTCACTGACATAAACTTTATTATTTTGTTTGTTTCTCTTTAACCCATTAACTGCCATACTCTGGAAAAACATATTTTAAAATTTGGCCAGAAAACGTCCTTCAAATATCGATCGAATTAAATGACCCTAAGCTTGGTAAAAACTCTTGAGAGTTTTTACCAAGATGAGGGTCATTTAAATCGGACTAGTTTGCTGGCAATTCCAAGACAAAGACAGAAAGAAAATTGGAAAACAGCTATAAGGGGATAGAAAACACAGAAAGTGCCACCTTGCCCACTATGGGAGGCCAAGAACCCCACCAAGAGATTCGTAAGTATAAATGAAAAAAAGTGCATAACAGAGAAATGAATTACAAGGGAAAAAAATATCATCTACCAAAACAAAATTTAAAATAAATAAAAAATATAAAAGAACCATACAATCAACAAAATTCTTAAGCAAAATCCTACAATTAAATACATACATGTGATAGCAAGAGAGCAAAATATTTGAGCTGACATCAGGACATACAGAGGCATTTGATCCGTGAGCAGAAGGACTTTAAATTAGCTCTCCAAAAAATCAGCAATGCCAGTCCAAAAGAAAGACAAGAACAACGTGGGGAAAGGGGAAACGGATTAGATGGATAGGAGACAAAGCAAAAGTGACCTCTCTGCCCACCTTGGGAGGTCAAAAGACCCAGTGCAGAATCTATCCATTCACCATATTAAAGTCTTATACAAACAAACAAATGGATACACTAAAAGAATGCTTTAAAAACTTATATGAAATCATTTCAATTAAACAATATTAAAAAGAGAGTTTTTTTTTACCCCAAAAACAAAAATCTCTCCTTTAAAGATAAATACATCTGACTGTCTCCCTCAAGTAGGAGACTCCAGGCAAGACCCAGGCAAACCACATGGTCTTGCATAATAACAAAAAGCAAGGATATGTTTGTTTTTATGTTTTTAAGGGTTTTACGGCGCTTGCAACACATTTAGGTTATATCAGCGCCAGTAAAAAGGAAGAAAATGGGATCATAAAAAGTTCTAGAATTACAATTAAAGCACCCAAGAGAAAGTAAGACAAAGGGGAACTGGGAACAAATAGGGATCAGATGTAGATTCTAAGAGCATACCACCAATGTACTTAGTTTGAGATCACCTATAAGTCTAATACCGATACAAGCACAAGATCCAACAAAGAGGAATACACTCAAATGCTTGCATTATACACATTTAATAATACATAACAGAGAGATGATTAAGAAGAAAAAAAAATATCATCTCCCAAAACAATAACCATGCATTTGACTGTTTCCTTCCAAGCTAGGACTCTAGCCAGGGCCAGGAAAAAACCAAGTAATCTCATTCCAAGACAAAGACTGAAAGCATGTTGGAAAACAGGTACAGGGGGATAGAAGACACAGCAAGTACCTCCCTGCCCTCTATGGGAGGTAGGAACCCCACCCAGTGCAAGGATTTGGAACAATGCAGAATCCACCTAAACAACCAATGTACTTCTGTACAAAAGGGGGATTCCACTCACCATAAACTTTACTATTTTCATATTAAAAAAAAAATTCCATGAGCAACGATCAACTACTTTGTTTTTGTTTTTAAGGGTTTTACGGCGCTTGCAACACATCAAGGTCATATCAGCGCCAGTAAAAAGGGAGAATATGGGATAGTAAAAAGTTCTAGAATTACAATTAAAGCACCCAAGAAAAGGTAAGACAAAGGGGAATGGTACAAATAGGGAATTTGTGTAGATTCCAAGAGCACGCCATCGATGTACTTAGATTAAGATCACATAAAAGTCTCATCTAGACACGAGCACAGGTCCCCACTAAGAGGAACACACTCAAATGCTTACACTATAAATTCAAAACAAGAAATATAATAATACATAACAGAGAGATGATTTACAAGGAAAAAATTATCATCTCCCAAAACAATAACTATACATTTGACTGTTTCCCTCTCAGCCAGGGTATTCGGACAGGGCCAGGACAAGACCAAGTAATCTCATTCCAAGACAAAGACAGAAAACATGTTGGAAAACAGATATTGGGGGATAGAAGACGCAGTAAGTGCCTCCCTGTCCACTATGGGAGGTCAGGAACCCCACCCAGACCACCCAGGATCAATTACCTTCACAAATTACAAGAAAAATACAAAAACATAAGAAAAAGACAATGTTTGAAACATGATAAAAATTCGATGCATCAATACCTTCATACATGGATTAATACCTACACATTATCACAATCTTAAAATTTGCAAAACATTACATGAAATCAATCATTAAAAATGAGGTTCAATCAAAAAAAAAAATGATGTATTTAAAGGGCAAATGGGCTATCATGAATTATAAAAAGGCTTTGAGAAAGTTTTCAGGTTTCATTCCGCTCATCTCGTGGTTCAGATTAAACCTTTTAATCTTAAAAAATGAATAATCTTTAAATAAAAGAGGTAATAATATTAAAAACAGGGTGTTCAAGTAACTGTTTGGAATGCTAAAACTTCAGTGTAACCACCCCCCTCCAGCTATCCATATATTGATAGACAAACATCATAATGAAGTAATAAGTCATTACATCTATGTTTCTTCAATCACCCAGCAGAGTAAACAAAAAATATTCTTTTTTCTTTCTTTTCATTTTTCAAAGCCCAAGGCTAATCCCAGGTAAAGTCAAGATTTGTTTCGACTCTCCTGTCCACGCAGCAGAGATTGGGTAGCTGGATCTGTTAGATCTGGCAGAAAGACTGGCATCCTATCAAAAGGCAGCTATGTGGCCTAATGGTATGACACTTGCTTTCGGATCGGAAGGTCCTGTGCTCCAAGCTTCGCTCGGCAAATAGAGAGGGCTCTTTTCAAACATTCTCTCATCAAACTCAGGTGTAAAATGAGTACCTGGCCATTAGCAGTGTTGTAATATCGCCTAATCGGAATCATGTCCTGTCCTAAATGTTAAATGTTGCTGTTAGCCAGGGACCCCTTGTAAAGCGCTTTGAGCATGTTTAATGGATATAACTCGCTATATATAAGTATAAGCTCAATTTGAAAAGGGAAGCAAGTATTTGCTACTGTCCGTTTCATGCTATAGAAACTGGGATAGACTCTGGCTCCTTGGGCCAAATGGATCTGAAAGACTACTTTTTCCATTTTCTCACTGTTAGAGCTGGGTGTAAACGACACGGGTTTTGAAAAAAATATTGGTATAGCTTACTTGTCCTTTAATTCCTTCCAAGTAATGTTGGTCCTTTAGAATAATAAAAATAATTGAATTGAGCCATACCAGTGTTCACTAAGTTTTTAATAAACTAAATATGACTGGTTCTTCTTTTTGTTTTGTTGTTGCTGTCTTCATCATAATTCATGCATAATAACATAAAACAACTATTGATACGACCAAAATCATTGAAACTTGTTTGTTTTTGTTTGTTTTTAAGGGTTTTACGGCGCTTGCAACACATTAAGGTCATATCAGCGCCAGTAAAAAGGAAAAAAATGGGATAGTAAAAAGTTCTAGAATTACAATTAAAGAGCCCAAGAAATAGTAAGACATAGAAGAACTGGGAACAAATAGGGATCAGATGTAGATTCCAAGAGCATACCACCAATGCACTTAATTTGAGATCACCTATAAGTCTCATCCAGACACAAGCACAAAATCCAACAGAGAGGAATACACTCAAATGCTTGCATTATACATTAAAAATAACAAATATAATAACACACAGAGAGATGATTTACAAGGAAAAAAATATCATCTCCCAAAACAATAACTATGCATTTGACTGTTTCCCTCCCAGTCAAGGACTCCGGCCAGGGTCAGGACAAAACCGAGCAATCTCACACCAAGACAAAGACAGAAAGCAAGTTGAAAAACAGATATAAGGGGATAGAAGACACGGTAAGTAACCTCCCTGCCCACTGTGGAGGTAGGGAACCCCACCCAGCATTGAAATTTGGAAAAGTTGGAGTGCTAGATAATAAAATGAAAAATGATTTAAATCAAATCCACCAAAATAAAATTAAAAAGTCTCAGGCTCAATACTTAGCAGAGGTAAACAGAGTTTGAGATGAGTTTTTATCTGTCTCAAACACCATTTTAAAGTTTTCACTTTAACTTTTATGCTTTTAATTACTGACCATCTGACCTAAAAGTTGAAAAAGTAATTTTTAAAAATTTAAATGCATCTCTTATTTTTGTTTTGTTTTTAAGGGTTTTACGGCGTTTGCAACACATTACGGTCATATCAGAGCCAGTAAAAAGGAAGAAAATGAGAGAGTTAAAAGTTCTAGAATTACAATTAAAGCACCCAAGAAAAGCTAAGACAAACGGGAATTGGTTCTAATAGGAAACAGATGTAGATTCCAAGAGCACACTATCAAAGTATTTAGTTTGAGATCACCCAGACACCAGCACAAGATCCACTTAGAGGAACACAATCAAATTTTTACAAATCATATGTTAAAAATAAAAAATAACAATACATAACAGAGATGATTTACAAGGAAAAAATATCATCTCCCAAAACTATAACTATACATTTGATTGTTTCCCTCCCAGCCAAGGTCAGGACAAAGACAGAGAGCAATTTAGAAAACAGATATAGGGGGACAGAAGACACACTAAGTGCCTCCCTGCCCACTATGGGAGGTCAGGAACCCCACCCAGTAAATGCGTCTCACTTTGACAATTCAAAATTGCACAGATCCGATATAATGCAGAATTAAAGATCAGCTGATTATAGAACCTTGAAATGAGTTCTGGATCAGCACACCCCTAACAACAACTCAACTGAAACTTACGCCACATGCACTTGCAACCCAATGGCTTCAAATAACAAGATGTAAAAACATTGCAGTTTATATTTATGACAAAATTAAACTCTCAATTCATATGTGATTTGTTATGGACAATAATGTTTATAATTGAAACAGATTCAACAACCTGTTTATATCAACTTTCCATATTCAAATATTGATCTATAAATGAGATTGATGTCAAAATGATAGTACATAATTATTTTTTAATGTTGCAAGTTATATAAGACAAAGCAAAATTACATTCTTCAAATTTGATTAATGATCATTGTTAATATTGACAGAATAAAGAGTGTTAGAATCTACTAGTGTCATGACAATATCCGCCATTCTGCATGATATTAATTATAAAAGTGGAGATAAATTATCTAAATGGCAAACAATTTTTCCTCAAGCATTGTGGGAAATACGTACTAACCGTAAAGATCAGATTGTTTTGAATGAGTAAATATCAAAACCTATGAACAAGAATGAAAAGGAAATATGATCCATCACCCCAACCGCTATTATGGGAGTATAATTTATATGCTCAAATTTATTTATTTTTCTTCAAAAAAAAAAAAAATTGGGTTAATTTTTTTACATGTTTTGAATGAAGACAATTGACATATTTTCTTAAAGTGACAAAGACTAACATCTCACATTCCTGACAATTTCTACTATAAAACAACTCAATGACTTGTTCACCCCTACATAATACATGAAATTAGAATGGAGATAGTTTGGCTATTGCTTATGCCAACCACAACACAACTCTACGGAAATGTCTTTCAGCTGGAAACAGCAGGGAAAGAAAAATAGGGAAAGACTAAATTTATCTTGGAGGAGAGATTTAACACTAAGCAAGATTCATATGAAACCACGCAAACAGTGAGAAAGAGTGAGAGTATTTTGCATTTTTTTGCGTTTGAAATAAAATGTATAATATATTATATGTGTGTGCTGTGTGTTCTTTTTTTTTTTTTAACAGAGCTGTAACCTAACAATAATTGATCTTGGGGCAATAAAGATTATTATAATTATTATCATTATTATTATTATTATTATTATTATTATTATTATTATTATTATTATTATTATTATTATTATTATTATTATCATCATTATTGTTGTTGTTGTCGTTGTTGTTGTTGTTATTATTATTATTATTATTATTATTATTATTATTATTATTATTATTATTATTATTATTATTATTAATATTAGTACTAGTAGTAGTTGTAGTCTTAGTAGTAGTAGTTTGTTTTGTTTGTTTTTAAGGGTTTTACGGCGCTTGCAACACATTAAGGTCATATCAGCGCCAGTAAAAAGAAAGAAAATGGGATAGTAAAAAGTTATAGAATTACAATAAAGCATCCGAGAAAAGGGAAGGCAAAGGGGAATTGGTTCAAAAAAGAAACAGGTGTAGATTCCAAAAGCACTCTATCAAAGTACTTAGTTTAAGATCACTAAAAGTCTCATCCAGACACAAGCACAGGTCCCAACTAAGAGGAACACACTCAAATGTTTACCAATCATATAATATAATGTGTAAACTAAACATAATACAATGCATAACAGAGAGATGATTTACAAGGAAAAAAATATCATCTCCCAAAACTATAACTATACATTCGACTGTTTCCCTCTCAGCCAAGGACTCTGACCAAGGTCAGGACAAAACCAAACAATCTCATTCCAAGACAAAGACAGAAAGCAATTGGAAAACAGATAAGAGGGGATAAAAGACACAGCAAGTACCTCCCTGCCCGCTATGGGAGGTAGGAACCCCACCCAGTTAGTAGTAGTAGGAGGAGTAGTATAGGAAAGAGTGGAGGATCTCCGTTGAGTTGATGGTCAACAATAGCTCTAGGCTAATCACTGTAGAAAGAGATGACCATAATCAAAAGCTGTCTTTTATTAAGTAATTAGCCATAAAGAACAAACCCCTCCGATTCCAGACTTTTAAACAATCAGCTATTTTTCAACGCCAATGAAGCCTTTAACCAGAGAATATTCATATAACTCGTGAAAAAGATTGTTTGCCATTTATTTATAATTAATTTTTTTGTTTGATTGTTAATTTAGAAATAGTTCAACGAGTATAAGTTACATTTAATGCTAAAATAAAAAAGGAAAAAAATAAAATAGAAACATAGTTTCTACTTTGCAATAATGTATATATGTACCTTCAAATTCAAATGAAAGTTACATTCAGACTTAGGCAAAGTTTTATAGGACCTTAAGTCCTGTATTTCATTTTTCATTCTCTGAAAACCTCACGCAACGCAACAATTTTACAATCATTTGAAAAATGTTCACAAACAAGTAATTAAATCACAGTTTACTTTCAATACAATATAAATTTTTAATAAGATTTTAAATATAAATAGGAGAAAAGAAAGTATGTGATATTGAGACATTGAAGGCAGATTTGAGGTATAACTTGAATGAGGTCGATAAGAAGTAATTTTGTAATAGTCATTTTCTAAAAATGAGTTACCTCCACTTAAACCTACCTACTCAAAAATTGGAATGAAGGAATTAAGCAAAATAAGCGATTAAGCAGATAAGCTTGTCATATAAACATAAATATACTAACGAAAAGTTGAAAACAGAAAACCTTTGGATGGAAACAGTTCAAACAATGGATGTTTTAAGTACAAAACAATAAACAAAGAATGGTTGAACACACAATATAATTTTCACTACATTTTGTTTTATTTGTTTTCAATGTTCATTTGTTTTGCTGACAAACAGTTTGTCCTTGAAATGCACATTGTTTGTACTGTTTTCCATCCAAAGCTATTTCATTCTTACTTTTTCGTTAGTATTTTTACAATCCCAGGCTACAGACACCCCCCACGACTCTCTACTCTTCAAATAAACATAGAACTTTTACAAGCCATCATGGGGAAACTCATCGCTGTAAGAAAAAATATTATTATTTTCAAATGTAGTCATATATTTGGAAGTTCCATTAAGAGGTAGTAACACTTCAAATATAATTATGTGTTTAAGGTACCAATAAGAGAAGTTTGCATTTGATTAACTTGCAATTAAATAGGAAGCAACTGTATTTGCAGCAGTTGTTTTGTTTGTTTTTAAGGGTTTTACGGCGCTTGCAACACATTTAGGTTATATCAGCGCCAGTAAAAAGGAAGAAAATGGGATAGTCGAAAGTTCTAGAATTACAATTAAAGCACCCAAGAGAGAGTAAGACAAAGGGGAATTGGGAACAAATAGGGATCAGATGTAGATTCCAAGAGCATACCATCAATGTACTTAGCTTGAGATCAACTATAAGTCTCATCCGGACACAAGCACAAAATCCAACAAGGAGGAATACACTCAGATGCTTACATCATACATTAAAAATAAATATAATAATACATAACAGAGAGATGATTTACAAGGAAAAAAATATCATCTCTCAAAACAATAACTATGCATTTGACTGTTTCCCTCCCAGCCAGGACTCGGGCCAGGGCCAGGACAAAACCAAGTAATCTCATTCCAAGACAAAGACAGAAAGCATGTTGGAAAACAGATATAAGGGGATAGAAGACACAGTATGTACCCCCCTGCCCGCTATGGGAGGTCAGGATCCCCACCCAGTTGCAGCAGTTATTGCCCTATGCCAAAATACAGAGACACATACCTTTTTCCACAACAAAACATTCAGATCTGCCTCTTATCTGTATCATGTAGAATTTTTCCCCTGGCCTCCCAGTATTGGGCAGCAAGGTCCAGTATTAGAAAGTACTCTGAGATAATCCAACTTCCTATTCAAAGTGTAACAATTAGCTTTAACCATAGGTATCATAATACAAGATTTTTTAAAATGAAGGCTTTGATGGCATGAATTTAACTTTTCTTTTTTGATAGTTGGATCCCCATGAACCTGCAAAAGGCAATATTCATCTTCTTCTCCTTAATATCAACAGACCTACTCAGTTCCACTGAAGGTCTCGATAGCTCAGTTAGTAGAGCACTCGCTTCACAAGCAAAGGCTCAGAGATCTATCCTTGATGAAGTCAGAGATTTCCCTCTCCATCCAGCAATGTCTTAAAGATCTGGCAGAAAGTACTTTGTGATAGACTAACATCCTATCCAAATGGTAGCAAGAAACCAAGGATAAACTCCAGCTCCATGGACCAAGTAGGTCTGAAGGACTACAACCCCCCCCCCCCAAAAAAAAAAAAACTGGGTATCATTGTCGATGTTACATACCCAAAAAATATGTACTATAGTACTTTCCCAATAGTCTTTAGTGAACCTTTAATGGTCTCAATAATGCTCAAAAAGGTTTGAACCTGAATCCATGTTTCCTTCAGAATAAAGTGATATGGGTCAAATTCAGAGGGAAACAACCAGATGATGATATTTTCATACTTATCATAGCAATGCCTGTTAATAATCAGAATTACAACCAAAAAAAGAACCAACAATGTTGCATACAGTATGGCAAACTATTATAGTTACATCCTACTAAGTTATAGACCTTCATACGGTGAAGAGTTGATGCCTTATGCTCAATCAATTGCACCCAATTGACCCGAAGTCAAAGAAAAAACAACAATCATTAATAAGGCATTGAATAACATTAAAATAATAATACTAAGAAAAAGAAGAAGAAGAAGAAGAAGAAGAAGAAGAAGAAGAAGAAGAAGAAGAAGAAGAAGAAGAAGAAGAAGAAGAAGAAGAAGAAGAAGAAGAAGAAGAAGAAGAAGAAGAACAACAACAACAACAACAACAACAACAACAACAACAACAATAATAATAATAATAATAATAATAATAATAATAATAATAATAATAATAATAATAATAATAATAATAATATAATAATAATAATAATAATAATACTTATATTGATAATAGTAAAACAAAGTTAATTCACCGCTAAGCACCTAAAAGCCTGTTAGCTCCTCATTACAGGATGCTTTCGCAATGGAATGTAATCACAAGACAAGTCATAAATAATAAAACCCACGGCATTCACTCGCATTCTCCATTCACACATCCTTCATTACAAATCTTTACCAATTTTATCCTTATCCATACTATTTCTTCTACTCTTTTTACTATGATAGATCGGCAAAGGATGGGCCTCGCTATTAAACACATAATCATCCAATGGTATCAAATTGGGGTCATCGCTAAATAAAAGATACAAATACTTCAAGGTCTCTGCCAAGAAGAAACTTTCCATCTTATTCCGGAACCTCGGATTCTTTGCGTCTTTAACATTGTGGATGGAGGAGTAGCCAGCATCCGGTACCTTGGTGTATTTTTCGAAGGCCTGGAATATGGTCCATCCCCAGTCCCTGTATTTTTCATCTCCTGTAAGTCTGTACATCACAAAGAAACTTTCAACAGTTTCTGGTCTCAGAAGATTATGAGAATCTAAAGGCTGCACAGTTGCAGCAGATTTGAAAGAGAAGGAAAAATATTTAATATAAATCGTTAACAACAGGTGGTCGAAAGAGAATATTATAATATATACCTTTCTTTCCTTTAGCAGGATTAAATAATTTTAAACAAGAGTAGAGTAGGTGTGTAGGGATATAAAGAAAAAGATGGCTAAGATAGTTTGTTTTTGATTTGTTTTTGGGGGGGGGGGGGGGTTTGCGTAGGTATTAAAAATTATAATATCTGAAATGTACAAGTTTCTCCATTTTCTTTGTACAAATTTCACATGTTCCTTGTTTTCACGGATTCCTCTTCTTAACTATTTTGTCCAAGCGAAGATGAAGAATATGTATTGCACTGCACCTGTTTGAAGTGGGAGGTGGTCAGAAAGATCTGATTTTAAAAAAATATTTTTATATATTCAATATTCACTACAAAACAAAACCAACCAAATTCTATACCTTGATGATGAGATCCTCTTTGGCACCAGGAGCCATATTAAAGTAAGCTATTTCAGGACTGAGCTTGGTAGGCATTCTGTTGTACATCTCCCAGCATGTATTGGAGAGCTCTTTAGCAAACTCTAAGTAGGACTCGTCCAAGCCGTTGTGATAGCCTAGGGCTAGAGTGCCGGGGAGGTAGCAGGCTAGGTGATCCTGTTTCAAAATAAGACGAAAAATAAATAATACAATATATGTGATGCATCCTGTCAACCTGGTGATATGTTGGAATTTTTTATTTTTTAAAAATTAAGTTTTAAGTCGAAATCATCAGAATTTGAAGATATTAATCAATTAACTATTTTTAAAAAATTCAATTTCAAAACTATTCACCTCAATGAAGGCATTTAGTAGTAAATCCAACATTTTCGACATTTTCCTTTAAAAGTTGGTGAAAAAGAGTCTAATTTGGAAGGTAAAAACAAATCGGAATTTGACCATTTTTTGGCTTCAAAATCATCAAAATCATATGTATAAGTTGCAGTTCTCACTCAACCCTAAGACCGACTATCTCTGTATTTGGTTGTGGCTACTTTAAACCCATCATCATTTACATTTTTCCTGAGACAAATTATATATGCATTATTTAAGTTTTTAATCTTTACATGGCTGTGGTAGTTCAATAAAACTATAAATATACAACTTTTTTTTTTTGATTGAGATTGAGAAACCAAGTATATTTATTTTTCAATTTTGAAAAGTACCAAAAACATCATGAGAGAGGGGACAACACGGAGGTAGAAGGCTAGGATTGAATGTAATAATACCACACTAACCATTTTAGGACTGAAGTGTCTTCCACTCAGAAGCTCTCCCACAAATGTCAGTTTGCTTGGTTCTGATTTTCGCTCCAACTTGTTTCTTATACCAGCAACACTGGTAACAAAATCATCTTTGAACCTATTCAAGAAAACAGAAAAGGGGGAAATAACACAGTTCTTGCTTTGAACAGTAGTGGCATTTCAAATGAAGGCTCATAATCAAAGCTTACAATCCTCCTCCCCTTATTTATTTAAACTGACAGACTTAATCAAGTGAGTATGAAAGTTTGTGTACATTGAAAAATAAAAATAAAATTAAAAAAAAATAATAATTTAAAAAATAAATTAATTAATTTTTAAAATATATATCGGGTGCTAGAAAAAAACACGGAAAAGTTGAGAAGCCTGAAGTCCCAAGACTTAAAAATGATGTGAATCTGAAATTTTACAACAATAAACCCCATTTATTGAAACTTAGGTACTCAATTTTTTCAAGAAAATATGTTTACAAATTTTATATCCACCATTGTTTTAACAAACACACCGCATTTGTGCCATATCAAAGATTTGGGATGTGATTCTCAATTTTTGATGTAATCTGTCAATACCTCATTTGTTTTTGACTATGCTTAGCTTTATTTTCCATATCCAATTGATCTTCTAATGTCTTGAATAGTAATTTACTCCCATGCATTTTGAATTGACTCTTTTTAACTTTGTACCCATGTAAACCGTTGTGTACGACCCTAAAAAACCATGTTGGACATAAGAAACCAAATGGATTCAAAAGCAAGGGCTCAGTGGAGGTAATTTAGAAAAAAATCAAATGTCACGTCTCTTGAGAGTAATAACTTTGTTATGGTCTACATATGGACAAGACACCAGAGCCTTCACTTTTCCCACATCATAAACTCATGCAAACTTCCATATTATGGCAATTAACAAACTGCTGTACAGTGATAGAACTCCTCTTTTTTCCTTTGGTCAATTTTTTTTTACTCATGTACCAATACCTTATAAAATCTTTACAAAATAAACAAAAATCCTTGGTATGGTTTGAGACTTCTTATCAAGTTAGTGGTCAAAGATTTCTGGTTAAATTCAAAAAGGTATTGTCTTTGAACAGCACTATTATGATACATGGAGAAATTTTTAAGGAAGAAAAAAGAAAGATTTTTAAAACATGAGATCACATTAACATTTTTTTTTGAAGCTCAAACGAAAAAACGTCCTGTTCAATTTGTGATTTATGTCAGAAAATGAGATGCCTTTGATTTATGATTAGTCGTTACAGCAGTAACTTTGTATACTTATTCTAGGATGTATCTCTTGAAAGAAGGCACAGTGTGCCTTAACAACCTAATGATGTGGGGCCAATCTCAAATTTTCAGCATCTCTTGTTTATCAAGTGAGGATATCACATTCTCATCGTTCAATTTGCAATATTGCAATGTGACGAGAAAATAGATTTTCACACAAGTAATTTATTAT
The DNA here is from genome assembly GCF_034508935.2 of Berghia stephanieae. NCBI lineage: Eukaryota > Metazoa > Mollusca > Gastropoda > Nudibranchia > Aeolidiidae > Berghia > Berghia stephanieae. The sequence goes on along the minus strand of NC_088368.1, from coordinate 33,520,941 downwards.
TGATGTGGTTTGTTTTGTGTGTGTGTGTGTGTGTGTGTGTGTGTGTGTGTGTGTGTGTGTGTCAAATGTTACAAAAACAAACTTTGGGGAAAGCCTTATATTCATATCCCCTTAAGTTAAAAAAAAATATATATTATTATTAATAAAATTATGACTTTGAAATGTAATTTTCAAGATAAAGATATGACTCACATCTTCAGTCTTTTCCCTGATTGAATCCATTGCTTGAGTAGATACTCATAGTAGGTATCTGCTCTTGCCCCTAGTGTGATGGTAGAGGATGAGCGAAACTCTCCACTGTCTGCATTGATGAAAATGGGGACTAATCCCTCTGTCTTTGGCAAGTCGTGGACATGCATGGACACTTCATGGACAGCATCCTGTTTCAGATAACATTATGAAAATAACATTGACTGCATAACACCTAGTATTCCCATCACTGACGATATGACAAATTCAGGAATCATGCAATAGTCAATATAAAATGTTTCTTTGAATTTAAAAAGATGGGAGGTAGATATGGCTAAGTTGATACATTACAATAACACCAGGATAATATAGGTTTATGCCCCATGATCAGCATCTTGTTCTTTCCCTGAGCAAGAAATTAGGCATAAAATGCTCACATTGTGGGGCTCCTCTATGGCTGACACCTGGGTTATTTTGCTAATTTTTTTATTTTTTTTTCAAAACAGACCACTAAGACAAATTCCCCATGGAGTGAATAAGACGAACTCTCTTTTTAATGGATCTATCTAAAATAATGAAAACATTTTTGAATTTGGTCTAAACTCAATGTTTTTAATTCTGTTACAAAACCACTCCTCAAAAACTCTTTCTATATATATATTTTTTTTTTCAGAGTTATTGTTTTTGTTTTTAAAGTCAAATAAAGTGGACTATGTAAATCCAAGTCATACTTATTGTAACATGTATTGTAGTTGTTTGGCTGTGTGTAAGAGTAGAGTTGAGCACATTGTGTTGTGCAAATATTGGATATGAGTGTGAATATTGGATATGTGAATGTGCAAACTTTAGGAACTCTTGGGCTCTTAAGAACACCGTAACAAAAATATGTTACAAAAAATCTTCATCTGAGCATAGTTGCTTCTAGACTAACAATAATATTATTAGTAATAAAACACATCTAAAACCTGTCTGAGCTGAGTCATAACTCTTATGTTTGACCATAGCATAAAAAAGCTTATTGATCCATGGTAAAATGGTAGTTTTTGGAGCAATGAGACTCTATAGGCAATACTGACGGTACTTAAGTTTAATTTTTACGAGTTAACTTTTATGTCTTTATCTCCTTCCATTTCTTCATTTTATGCAATAATTGGGATCAATAACGGGAGTACACAAAAGCAGTTTGAGGGATGGTATTCATAGTTTTTTAAACAAAGGCCTAGACATGTATCCTCATAGAGGACGATTAGGAAATCAAAATTCAAAGTTATTTGATTCCCTATTAGTATCTTAAAACTCTTACAGCATATTTGCTGTCCCCAGTAACGTGACTCAAGTCTCTGAACTCCAACTGAATAGTGGTGACTTCTGAGGTGCTGCTGTCAGGGCCCCATCTAGGGGCCTGGGCTGATCCACGTCCCAGGTTAACGTCTGAGTATGGGATTTTAGAGTTGTGGTTAAAAGCATGGAGAAGTCGATCCCCCAAATCAACCTGTGAAAAAAAAGTAAAGAACTTTAAAAGCTTTATTATAGTTCTTGCACTGCCATAAGGAGCTCCGGGGGTCAATCTTGAGGGCAGGGAGAATAAAAAATAATGAGTTAAGTTACCAAAAAATATGACTTAAATTTTGTTTACTGATAAATGGAATGATGATATAAGTTTGTGTATATCTTCAAAAATTATCAAAGCGACCACCTTTGCTAAATCAATGTTAATTTCACAATCATCCAATACACAATTCAATTGTTCTTAAAGGTTGCAGCAATGTGATCTAGCCCAATTTATAACAAACCACTCTGTTTTCCAAACTGTTCACAAGACCATCATAGTGTCCTGTCCTTTAAGCATGTTAATTATGCAATGTTTAACCATTTTAGACACAGCAAGACATGAATTGCTTATCAAGAATAAAAACTTACAGCTTTAGTCTTGAAGATTTCATCCCCCACAAGATGGTAACATGATAACAATGACCCCAACACTCGGATGGTCATTTCAAACAGATTTACATTTCGGTTGATGTTGAAATTCAACGAATCCTCTACCCATTTTCTTCCTTCTTCGTATTCTGAAATATTCAGTGATGGGAAAATTAATTTCATTTCCACAATTAAATAAAACCACTCAGATATTTTGATTCATTTGCTTTTTGGTATAATTTAACTGATTGACTTGAAACCTTTAATAAAATAATAATAAAAGAATAATTCGAAAAATAAGAAAAATTAAGTCAATGTTATCAGATACTGCTGTATAGAATCAAGAGTGAACTCGATTTGTTTTAATATAATATATTAAATGTGGGTTGCCTCGCTGGTGAAATGGAAAGCACGTTTGAGAAACACAGAGGGTCAGTGGTTCAAAGTCCAGCAATGGAACACTGATTCCTTTGAAACAGTTTTTATTTCCAATTTCTTTCTGTTTTATCCATTTTGTTTTTGGTTGTTTTCATTTGTTTTTAAATATCTTACACTACTTGCCACCCTATAAGGTTTGGTCAGTACCAGAAAAAAAATGAAAAAATATACATGTTCGAGTACATCAGACTTGCCAACCAACTTCAACCATAGGAAAAGATTTATCATATTTTTCCCAATATCAATGCTAATTTTCGCACATTTTCCCTCCAAAAATCATATTTTCAACACGTGCAACGATCCAAAATTTCAAATACACTTGATTTATGGAGGCTTATCAAGCTAGTACAGAGTGGGAAAATCTTGCAATTCTTATGACAATCATGTGTCTGGCTTAATAGATTCTCATCTAGCTAGAGACGATATTTAATGACCTTCAATTATCCCACTTTGTTTTCCTGTTATTAAAAACTCCTAATTTTGGCATTTAGCATATTATTTTTGTCAACATTCCCATATTATCATATTTTGGACCTCAAAGCGTATGAAAATATGAGAAATCATACTAGTAGGCAAGCCTGGTACATTGATCTACCTCTAGTAAGCCAGACTAAAGCTTTGTGTATGGATATGGCAGTTCAAGTTCTGTTCAAATGAGCTGATAGTCTTGTTAAAATTCTAAATAAGCTCTATTTGATGATTCAGTTGTAAGTATACCCCAGCCCCGGAAATATTTTGTATTTTGGAAATATTCCTTACCCTCCTTCAATCCCATGACAATAGCTGTATCCAGAGAGTCGACTATTGTCAGTCCAGTGCCAAACCACTCTGAGAAAGTCTTACTTATAGGAAGCAGCTCATCATGGCCCCATGCATACTTCTTGTAGCCCCTCCATGCATGGCGGAAAGCTTCACGTATTGCCTCTTGCTTCTCATTGGGTGTCTGACCTAATGGATATCATACAAAAAGAGACATATGAAGAGTGATTTTCCAAAACCTATCATTTTTGCTTCTCCAAGTTTGAGATTTTGAGGATTATTTCATATGCAAACTCACTTTGGGCCTTTTATTTTATTGTGATTAAACCTTAATTTTATATATATATATCCATTTCAACAAAATTATTGCATCAATTGATACTTTAACTAAATCTCACATTTCGATTTCGGTCACAGAAGGAATTTCTCAAAAAGTGGAAAAATCCTTTTCACCTTTGAAGAACCACTCCTAACAATATATTTACTGTGTTGCAGCTGCAAATGCACCATCCAAATTTTGATTTTCATTTCAATACTGAGAGGTCAAGAATGACGAAATAAGAAATGTCATGAGCTAGCAAGTTTTATTCCAAATTATTGACATAGTACAATTGGGTATTTGAATAGTAAAGCTGTGCGTATACAATCAAAATCATGAGCTTTTCAATGATAAAAAAAATACAAGACATAAGGGGCATTTTCATTGCGCATAGCAGCCAACTTTTCAAAAAAGCTAAAATAGGACACCATAAGACAAAATACTGCCATGGCCAAAAATAGCAGTACGTTTGGACTATTATATTTTAGAGCTTTTTCTGTTCCTTGTTTAATTTTGCTAGTCAAAAAAAGTATAACCCTGGGACATTTCCATACAGATAAACAGTCCAATTTTTAAAAACGTTTTTCTCCAGATTGACAAATCGAGACAGCCCCGATTTTATAAGGACAGTTGGCCATTATGATTGTGTTACCACTTTTAATCTCGGTGATGCAGTGATGAAGTTTTGTCCACTAAGCACACTCACAGTAACATTAAAGATAATTTCGTTTGAAAACTGCTTATTTATAAAGTCACATTAAAACCACAATCTCATAAGCTTTAAGGTAGTCTTATAGACCAAACGGATGTTCTCCTAGTTTGTCCGATTGCCTGACTTACCACCCACCAAGTGAAAGCCTGATAACATATGTGGCTCAATGGTCTTGTGGTATAACACTAGCCTATGGATCGGAAGACCCTGAGTTTAAGTCCTGATCTGAGTGGCATGTAGTTGAGTCCATGGGAAAGGCTCATTACTCACATTCTCTCATCATACTTAGGTGAAAATGAAAACCTAGCCATTAACAGCTTTGTCTGTCGGAAAAAAAAAACAATTGTAATATCTCCTAACACGTGTCATGTAGAAATGATGTTTTGGTGGTGGTCGTTGTAGTCGTAGTGGTAGTGATGTTGATGTGGTGATGGTAGTTTTAGCAGTAGTGATGATGTAATGGTGGTGGTTGTGGCAGTGGTAATGATAATGCGCTGATGATAGTTGCAGTAATGGTAGTGGTAGTGGTGATGATGATAATGATGTTGTGGTGGTTGCAGTAGTGGTGGTAATGGGGAAGATGGTTATAATGATGATGATGATGATGATGATAAAGATGATGGGAGCTGTGGAAGTGAAAATAATGCTGTGGTGTTAGTGATGACACTTGTAGTGGTGGGGGCAATCTTTGGAACAATATGACCTTTTTGGTCCAGACCAGATTACTTTCTGGTGAAAGCGAAGTTTTGGCATCTCTGCAAAGCCTGTCCAGTTTCACATTATCTATAGTATTTCTACAACCCAGGCTTCAGGCAAACCCTTAATGCTCAATACTTATATTTACAAAAAATAATAATAATGAATTTTACCATTAAAAAAGTCATATCTGGAAGTTTCTTTCTTTGTCTTTAAAGAATTTTCCACCTGGTCAATCTGAAAATATAAAACAAACAAAATAGAGACAAAATAAAACAATCATATATAAAACGTCAACTGATTCACAACAACTTACTCTCTTGCATTTGAAGTGAATTTAAACTTTTATTATCGAATATATTGAGTAAATTCCCACAGTTTTACCATGCTTAAAACTCCCTCCTGGGATCTATATGTAGGCATTAATAGTGTCAAATCAGTGCTGAATCTCCACGGTGCCCTGAGGTCGGTGAGGGAAGGGCATTTTCGCATGTCCCTTCCCTTAACGACCAAACACTTCAAATGGGTCTTTAAAAAACCCGACCAAACACCTTAAAACGTTTTATGTGGTTTGTTTTCTTTTATCATTTTCTAGACTTAGATGTGTAAATAGTTGCTAAACAGATTGTCGTTTAACAGTGGTTGCAAATAGGAAGGCAGAAAAAGAGGCTACTATTTCCTACCTAGAAGTGAAATTTCCTACCAGGTATTTTATACACACAGCGTTCTATACGCTTAAAAAAGACAATCCTACTTAAAATAGGTCTTACCGCAACACAATCTATATTTATTTTAAAGTAAGAGCAAAAAAAATACTCATATGATTTGTTGGTATTAGTGGTAGAGATAATAGTGTTTTGGTAGTTGTAATGGATGTAGCAGTGGTGATTGTGATGGTGGTAGGGATTATGATGTAGTAGTTGTTGCAAAGGTAGTGGTGGTGGTAGGGATGAGATGATGATATGGTTGTTGTAGTAATGGTGTTAGTGTTATGGATAGTGATGTGGTGGTTGTTATAGCAGTGGCGATGGTGGTGGTTGTAGTAGAGTTGACGTTGCTGGTAGGCACGGTGATGTGGTGGTGGTTATAGTAGTGTAGGGGGTAGGGATGATGATGAAGTAGCGGTTGTAGTAGTGGTGCTGGTGGTAAAGATGATGATGTAGTGGTAGTTGTAGCAATGGTGGTGTGGTGGTGGTTGTAGTGGTGGTGGTAGGGATAATGATAATGTTGTGGTAGTGGGGATGATGATGTGGTGATGGTTGCAGTAGTGGTGTGGTGTTGGTGATTGGGATGATGATGTGGTAGTGGGTGTAGTAGTAGTGGTGATAAGGATGATGATGTGGTGGTGGTTGGAGTAGTGGTGGTGGTGGGTATGATGATGTGGTAATTTTGTAGTGATGGTATGGGATGTGGATGTGGTAGTGGCGGTGATGGGGATGATGATGTGGTGGTGGTTGCATTAGTGAGTGGTGTTTGTGATAGGGATGATGATGTGGTAGTGTTTGTAGTAGTGCAGTTGTAGCAGTAAAATAATAATAATTTTGTGCACAAGCAGTTGTCCTTCGCACATTTTTGATATCGCATTTTAAGCAAAAAATTTCTCATTTTTCTCATTTTAAAGGAAATTTCACCCTCAGTCCCATTATTTCCAACATTTCCGACCAAGTATGTAATTTCCGACCAATTTCCAACTTTCCGACTTCCCTGGACACCCTGGTGGTAAGATCGGATGGTCGGTAGAAGAACGATGGAAAAGAATGTGGTCAGGAGGGGAAACATATTTAACACCACTAGAACATGGATAATATTTCTTGCCGGGGAAAAGTCAGATGACAATGCAAACTTACCACCATGTCTTCAGATTTTGCGACATTGTTCTTTGAAAACGGTATTATTTATGGTGCTTGTTTTGGACAGATTATTTCCCTTGTTCTAGTCAGGCGTGACAAGGCTCATAGCAGACGGAACGACTCTATCAATATTATAACTAATATTATTATCATTATTATTACTATCATCACCATCACCATCATTAATATTATCTTATCACATAATTTACTAACAAAATAAATAACATGGAGATATCTCATCTAAAATGCTCACATCTTTTTTTTCCTTTCTGCCATCTTGAGGCAAACCATTCAAATTTTTGTTGTTATCTTGCAGTTTTTCATCCTTGCCTTCTTTTTCATTGTCCTTTCCTGGTAGGACAACCATGGCTCTCCCTTCCTGATAGTGAAATACAAAATACCATAATATAAATACAAATACCATACTCGTTAATCACCTGAAAAGGTATTGAGTGGATACATAAAAAAAAATATATATATATACATATATGAGATATGGTGTCAGCAGCATCACAGTTTGGTGTCAGTGAGGTCAGGGACAAATAGGTGACCTTATTCCAAAATCAGACAATTATATAGTATTCTCGGGACTTCAGATATGAACGAGTAGCTGGATATAGACAGTGACAGATATATGGATGCCAGTACAATTCCAATAATCAGTGCTGATGGTGACAATACCCCGTGTGGTGTCCGGGGTCCCTCAACTGAGAGGGTCAAGAATAGCCCAACGCCAAGCCAGCATGTCGTAAAAGGCGACTAATGGTGTGTGATTCCCCCATCTTTGAGTCACCTGGTCCTCCAGGTTGGGGGTTGGCAAAGGGTTAACACCCCTTTCCGTTAAACTCAAACCGTTACAGAAACGCAGACAGACAAACCAAATCCTTTTTTTAGCTTGGGCGACCGAAGAGTTTCTGGAATGACAGAATTTATGAAGGACAACAGACAAAGACGAAAGGACTCTGCTGACCCGATGACGTCTTCGCCAAACAAGCAGCTTCGAATTGCGTCGTGGAACGTTCGCACCGTGTATGAAGCAGGAAAAAGCTCTCAAGTTGTGACTGAGATGAGAAGATACAGGCTGCATATACTTGGAGTAAGCGAAACCCACTAGATACAATCCGGACAGAAACACCTCAAGTCTGGGGAGAAGATTTTATAGCCCAGAAGTCACTGAGAGGATGGGAACAACACGGAGAAAGAATCATCATGGCATCCTTTACAACACGGAGTAAGAAGATCAGCATGAACATTGTACAGATCTATGCCCCAACAAATGATGCAACAGATGAGGACAAAGATACATTTTATAGTCTGCTACAACAAGTCATTGACAAGTTTCCAAGGAAAGACATCAACATATTGATGGGAGATGCTAATGCTAAAGTGGGACAGGATAACGTAGGTTATGAAGGTATCATGGGGCGTCATGGCATGGGAGAAATGAACGATAATGGTGAGAGATTTGCAAATTTCTGTGCAATCAACAGTTTGGTGATTGGAGGATCAGTGTTCCCCCATAAGAGGATTCACAAAGCAACTTGGGTCTCACCAGATGGTGTGACAGAGAATCAGATTGATCATTTTTGTATCTCTCGAAGATTCAGACGTTCATTGGAAGATGTGACAGTACGGAGAGGGGCAGATGTTGGATCAGACCACCACCTGCTATTGGCAAAGCTTAAGCTCCGACTCAAAAAACATGGGACCAGATCACATACAAGAAGAAAATTCGAGGTGAATGCACTTGATGGGGAAAAGAATGAGGAATTCAAACTACAATTGTGTAATAGATTCCAATCTCTTACTGAGCTCGAGGAGGACATAAATGTAGAGTCACATTGGGCAAAGATCAAGGAAGTCTACATAACAACTTGCCACGAGGTATTGGGGGTAAAGAAATCGGAACATAAAGAATGGGTAAGTCCAACCACCTTGGACCTTATTGAAAAGAGGAGAACTAGGAAGGAACAAGTGAACGCAAGCCGAACAAGGGCTTCAAGACTGGATGCACAAGAGCAGTATCGAGCCATAGCTAAGGAAGTCAAAAGATCTGTGAAGAAAGACAAGGAAGCATTCATGAACAGACTTGCAGAGAAAGCAGAAGCAGCAGCGACAGGAGGACACATGAGGATCCTTTATCAAACTACCAAGACACTTGCTGGAAAATATGGGAAACCAGAGGTACCAGTCAAAGACAAAGATGGGAAAATTATTTTTGGAAAAGAGGCTCAATCTGAACGATGGAGGGAACATTTCAACTGCCTTCTGAACAGACCACCACCAGACAACCAGCCAGAAATTTTGCCTGCAAGGAATGAGTTACCAATTAGCTGTGATCCACCATCGATAGCAGAGATTGTGGGTGCCATTAACAAGCTGAAAAGGGGGAAAGCTGCTGGACCAGACCAGATTCCACCGGAGGCTCTAAAAGTTGATGCTAAAAGAAATGCTGAGGCCCTGCACCCACTGTTTGAGAGAATCTGGAATGACGGGATATTGCCAAAGGATTGGAAGGAAGGACATCTTATCAAGCTTCCAAAGAAAGGGGACCTCAGCAATTGTAATAATTATCGAGGTATCACTCTTCTTTCTATCCCAGGAAAGGTTTTCAACCGTATTATTCTTGAGAGAATTAAGAATGCAACATGCTAAACTGCGGGATGAACAGACAGGTTTTCGGAAAAACCGTTCAACCACCGACCAGATTGCCTCTCTGCGAGTCATAGTGGAACAGTCTATAGAATGGCACTCCCCTCTTATTGTCAACTTTCTGGATTACGAGAAGGCTTTCGACAGTATTGACAGAGCAACATTGTGGAAAATTCTGGCACATTATGGACTCCCTGAAAAGATAGTAAACCTCATTAAGGAAATGTATGAAGGATCAAGTTGCAGGGTTGTACATGAAGATCAGCTTACTGACAGCTTTGAAATTAAGACTGGTGTCAAGCAGGGATGCTTGCTCTCACCATTCCTGTTCATCCTTGCCATTGATTGGCTAATGAAAGAAACCTCCAAAGGGCGAAGAAATGGGATACAGTGGACCCCCTGGACACAGTTGGATGATCTGGATTTTGCAGATGATCTGACTCGTTTGTCCCACACCCAGGAACAGATGCAAGCAAAAACCACAATTATAAACAGCCTCTCTGAATCAATTGGTCTAAGAATTCACCCTGCAAAGTCAAAGGTCTTGAGGATAGGTACGCGTCAAAGGGAGCAGATCAAAGTAAAAGATCAGGAACTCGAAGATATAGACACTTTCTGCTATCTCAGAAGTATAATTGACAAGGATGGAGGCACGGAAGCAGAGGTGAAAGCACGAATAGGAAAGGCACAGGCTGCATTCACGTCTTTGAACAGAGTTTGGAGAACTAAAGATATCTCCCTTCGACTAAAGCTAAGACTTTTCAACTCAAATGTGAAGTCTGTCCTACTGTATGGATGTGAAACTTGGAACGCATCACAGGCATGTATAAGGAGGGTACAGATTTTCGTAAACAGGTGCATGCATAAGCTACTCAGAATAAAATGGATGGATAGAATAAAAAATGAAGAAGTAGGGAAAAGAACACAGCAGAAACCAGTGGGAGAGGAAATAGGAAGAAGATGATGGAGGTGGATTGGACACACGCTTAGAAAGAACGACTCCACTATAACAAAGAAAGTATTGGACTGGAACCCCCAGGGCAGAAGATCAAGGGGAAGGCCACGAGGAACATGGAGAAGAATTAAAGAAGCTGATATACAGAGAAGTGGTAAGACCTGGAATGAGATTAAAAAGATAGCTCAGGACAGAGAAGGATGGAAACTGTTTGTCTGTGGCCTATACCCTGACCCAGGGTGAAAAAGGCAATGATGATGATGATGATGATGGTGACAATAGGTGAAAAAGTAGGAAAATGTTGAACGATTGCCTTTAAGCCCCATTTCTACTGCACTAAACCCCACTTTTAGAGCAATTGAGATGATAGACTATCATTGATACTCTAGCTAACTTCTGAAGAGTGGGAAACTGCATCTGTGTGTTCCACCACACATCAACTCTCTCATTGCTAGCACATTGTTTCGAGAAAATGTAATTTTTAAAAGGAGGAAATTCCTTCTCTGGGCTCGCGGATTTAGGCGGATGCGAGGAATACCATCAGCACTGAATAATATGAGCTGCTGGGAGAATAGATCAAGCAGTATCAAGTGCATTGAACATGATAAAATATTCCCATTTATCTATTTTTTTTAAAATAAGCATTTGCTACCTATTAGAAAGTGTATTGAATAGATATAACAGACTTGGTTACCCAAATACCGCTGGGTGGACAGAAATAACCTTGACAGAACCTGGGATTGAAAACTGCTCCCATTACTTGATAAATGAGTACTCTGTTGGTCTAAATCTTGAACAAGATGAGTAATCATTGCATTTATTTGACAATTATCAATGGCATTGGTGTGTTCTGCGCCGACAGGCTGCATTTACTCCTGCTCTGTAAAATTGTTCTTTTTGTGTTGTTTATAATGTGACTTCAGTTCTATAAATTAGTGTACAGTTATGTGATATGTTGCCTGATTGATTGAAAATATTTCTACGAAATTTTGGACTTGATTTTGGAAGTTATAATAATATAAATTCTTTTTCATTGTGGATAACATCGTGTTAGCTATTTTAAACGTATCCAGATTTATTGTGATAACCAAACTTGCACACCCCCCCCCCCCTCCCCCAACCACCTCATCATACGAGTATCCATAACAATGACGCCGCGTGATATCATTCAAACTGACAGCAACTCACCAACCCTCGCCTAGAAAAACCACATCCGCTACACGGATCGCTATTTCTCCAACACCCTATGAATACAAACTGTTTTATAAAATACACCAAAGCTCAGTTACTGTGCATTGATACAATATCGCACCATAAGACCATTATTTCTAATGCACTAATCACACACATTTCAAAGCTAGGTATCAGAAACCCAAAATGTGCTTGTGATAATTTTGTGAAGAAATACAAGAGGGGAACCAGGGGAGGTAAGAAGAAGAAGAAATCCCATTCACCAAGTCAACCACTCCCGTCGTCACTACCATCACCAACGCTATCCACACCATGTATCGACACACACACCACCACCACCACCACTACCATCCACACCATCACCGCCAACAGTACCAACAGGACCAACTCAACAACAAGCCGCCCTCTTACCACTATTCCCTCACCTATGTCGCTACCATCATCATCATCACCATCACCACCACTAACCGAAATCACTAAAAAAGAACTCAGCCCGTCTTATAACATTCCTGTTTACTCAAACGCACGTAGACATACAGCGAAATTTAAAAAAGCGTCAAAAAGACCGCGCAATCTTTTAACCATCATCAACAACAGGCCACCCCTCTGTCTCGTCCACATAAACGCAAGATCCATAAAAAACAAATGTCACGAGATCCATGACCTAATTATAGATCGTCATATTGATATATTGTGCATTACGGAAACCTGGCTTCAGGGTAAACAGGATGACCACTACATTACCACCGCCTGTCCCAATACGCATACCTGGAAATCGCTACCACGACCTGGGAGAAAAGGGGTGGTATTGCCTTTATTTATAGTCTTGCTATCACCAACACCACTTTCACTCCTCTTACAAGAGAAAACTACGAATCTGCATGCCTTTCCTTCCAATCCGACTCTGCCACTTTCTCCATCATTACTATCTATCGACCGCCGAATACATCCAATACTAAGTTTGTAGCTGAATTTCAAAATGATATCTTAGACTTCAACCTTAAAAGTTCACCATATATTTTTATTGGAGATTTCAACATACATTTTAATTCCACTTCTCCGACAGTCACCAAAATCAAGAAAATCCTACACGACAACGATTTACACCAGCACATCACCGAGACAACACACCAGGCCGGCAACATCATTGATTGGGTCATCTCCCCTGTGTCAAGTAATAGAATAAGAAAGACCGAAGTTGTTGACCTAGCGATATCCGATCACAAAGTTTTATTTGTGGATATCGCATTAAAGAAAGTTGATCTCCCGAAACGAAACATAACAACAAGGAATTATAGACAAATTGATATCAGTGGTTTACAAGATAGCATTCGTGACGTCATAAATGAGGTTAAAAATATAAACGACTTCAACAAAGTATTGCGATCTATTATTGACCGTGAGGCACCGCCGCAATGTCGTGTCGTATCGAATCGACCACACTCGCGATGGTTCAATTCCGAGATAAAGGAATTAAAGAGAAAAAAGAGACAGGCTGAAAGGAAATGGCGAAAGAGTGGCCTAACGGTATTTAAGGATATATACAAAGCAGCTAAGTCGGCTCTTTATAACGCCATCACATGCGCAAAAAAGGCCCATTACAACGAAAAATTTCAAAGCATTACATCTTGCAAAGAACTGTTTTCCACCGCAAACGACCTTCTTGGCAGTAAGAAATCCACACCCCTTCCAGCGTCTAGAAATAACACCGAACTAGCTCAAAATTTTGCCAACTATTTCCACGGCAAGATAAAATCCATTAGGGAAAACTTAGACAATACATCATCATCATCGTCACCGAGCTTTGGACCATTCCATGGAACGCCACTACATGTTTTCGATCCAGCCACTGAGGATGAAGTGAAGTCAGCCATTTTAGATAGCCCATCAAAATATTGTGACTTAGTAGACCCCATCCCAACTAGTATTCTTAAGGCTTGTATTGAAGAACTGTTACCAACAATAACTGAACTTATAAATAATTCGTTGGTCTCAGGTAGTGTCCCTGACTCGTTTAAACGTGCCATTGTTAAACCACTATTAAAGAAGTCCGATCTAAATGTAAACGAACTGAAAAATTACAGACCTGTCTCCAACCTTCCATATCTATCCAAAGTGCTTGAACGCATTGTGTTAAAACGACTTTTGTATCATATCCATCTAAATAATTTAAGTGAAAATTTCCAATCTGCCTATAAATCACATCATAGCACTGAAACTGCCCTTTTAAAAGTATGCACTGATATTCTTAATAGTATTGACAAAAATCATGTCTGTTTATTGACTATGTTGGACCTTTCGGCCGCATTTGACACCATTGATCACGAGATACTTATTAAACGATTAGAAATTACTTTTGGAATAAGAGACACTGCGCTTAGTTGGTTTAAATCATACCTAACATCAAGATCTCAGTTGGTTCTGATCGATGGCGCAGTATCAGAAACATTTCCTCTAAATTACGGCGTTCCGCAGGGGTATGTCCTTGGTCCTGTTATTTTTACTCTTTATACTCAACCTCTTTCGGATATTATTGTTAAAAATAAATTAATGTATCATTTCTATGCTGATGACACTCAGATCTATGTAAGCGATATCCCTAGTAATATCCCATCATTGATTACCCGTGTTGAAGACTGTATTAGAGATGTTAAATGCTGGATGGAAATTAACAAGTTAAAGCTGAATAATGAAAAGACAGAGGTGATGGTGTGTGGTAGAAAAAGTGTTTTGAAAGATGATTTTCTGAAGTTTACTCTAAATATAAATGGGTGCACAATTAACCTCTCAACGTGTGTGAAAAACCTCGGGTAATGCTAGATCAACATATGACTATGCAGGCACAGTTTGATTCTCTATGTAGAAGTTTGACAATAGGATTAAAAAGAATTGCTTCAGTTAGACCTTTCCTAACAAGAGAAGTAACATGCAAACTAATAACATCTTTCATACTATCTAAAATAGATTACTGTAATTCGTTAATCTCGAATGTAAGCAACGATAAAATATCACGCCTTCAAAGTATCCAGAATGCGGCTGCTAAATTGATTTTAAGAAAGAAGATAACATCCTACTCGTTGCCACTTTTGTATGAGCTGCATTGGTTACCAGTTAAAGTGAGAATCGAATTCAAACTAGCAGTATTGTGCTATAAGTGCCTTAATGATCAAGCACCATTGTATATTACTGAATTTTTAGAAACGTATAAGCCAACGAGGAGTCTACGTTCTGCACTAGATTCTACAAAATTAATTGTTACAAATAAATATAAATATAAATTTTACGGCGGCAGATCGTTCAGTCACGTCGGACCTTCCATCTGGAACTCTCTTCCTAAAAGAATAAGAGAAGCGCAGTCCTTATCAATATTTAAATCAAAGTTAAAACACCATCTCTTTGTTAAAACACATCTTGATTAATGCATCTTTGTAATTTGACCCCAATATGAATGTTAATTTAGTTTATGTTATTATATCATTATTTTATATTATTTCCGTATTTGACATAGCATGTGGATGTATTATAACATATCTTGTATTAATGTTTAGTTATTACATTGCTGTATAATGATAATATTATGTTGATGTAGTTTGTATAATGTTTCATTTGTATCATAATGTCACTGTATTATTGTTTCGCGCATTGAGCATCACCCAGTGATGAAAATGCGCGTTATAAATGTCATGTATTATTATTAATTATCAACAATCTAATCTTTAACATCATGATTAATCATTGCATTTATTTGACAATTATCAACAATCTTTCAGGAATGCCGACACAAGGGCAATCGACAAAGCTTGTGAAATCATTATCAATCTCTCAGTTATATAAATAATAAAATAAAAATGTAAAGAAAAGCAAATAACTTACTGCTTCCTTTAATCGTTTGACCTGGTCTTCAATATCGGTATCCAAATTTGGTCTCTTAGCTCCTGTACCTTCTTTGCCTTCAAAAGACAACTTATCCTCTGCCGTGGACAGTTTTGATGGCAAAATGTGGAATGCCACAACAAGGCAAATAAACAGCAGGATGAGGATGATAGTACGCTGAAGACTGGACAGTTGACGCCATGACTAAAAATTTAGAAAAAAAAAAAGAACTGTCAGAATTGTTCAAAATTCTTTCAGTTATTCATTTTTTTTTTCCTCATTAGAGTGTCAAAATAATTGATGCTACACATATGGGTAAAATGCTAACAACATCCACCAGCTGGATAAAACATACCAACAAACAAAACTGTGTGTAACCTGGAACGTTTATAACCTGATTGAAATACTTTAGTATGAACTAATCACGAAAATGACTGTGAAAAAAACTATAACAAAGAGCTGAGTGACATCAATTTCATTCCTTATATAGTGGTCCTGAAGTGCATCAATTATAATCCTTTCTGACACCTATATTCCTGAATCTCAATACTTTTCTCTTACAAGCTAACTAGTCTTAATGAGTTAGAAAATGCCACCCACATCCAATCAATACAGGCATATTCCCCGCTATATGACTGTCAATGATTCACGGTTCAGGATAAAAAAATTAAGAGCAAATCACAGGTTAGATAAACTTTCTATAAGCAATCATGGCTTTCACCTACAGGGTGCACAATTCAATTAAAATGTCATGATGTAAATAGAATTTTTCTCCTGAAACAAATATATGAAAATAAAACACCATGGCTCTTTATCACTCAAATGAAGTAGCAAAATTGAAAGATTAATGATTTTAATCAATAAAGTTTAACCAACAAAATAATTGCCAGAAGTTATCTCCCCTAGCCATCTTATAGGATGAGTGCAAGGAAAATTCAATTGCCCATAAACAGATGGAATACTGGACCCTCAAGGCTCGTTGCTGGTATAGGTAGATCAAAGGAAACCTAAATATCATGATTCATCAAGGATCGAGTTACTGTGCATATATATCCTCGATGAAACCTACGGAAAACCTAAGTTTTTGGGGGGGGTTTTTTACTATTTTCAAATCAAATTTTTTATAAACATTTTCTGGTTTGACAAGCAGATTTTCTAACAACCATTTAATGCTGCTGCTGAAAATCAGCTGAAAAAAAAAAAAAAGAATAATCATTTGGACAACTCACCCTTAGGATGGACCGTCTCTTGGTCTGTGTGTCTTCAAGTGTCGGATTGTAAAAGCCAAGATTGATGGACACATCTCGTTTGAAAGCCTCTGACATCTTTCGAATTGAAGACTTCAGTCAAATATCCTGAGGAGAAAAAATAAACATTGGACACTGGAAGTTAGGAGGCAGAAAGTTAATTGTGAATTCAGTATCTTGAATAAGTTAGGGTAGTCGTCAATTTCTAAGTAGACTTGTGGTATGACACTTGTCTTCGGACCAGTGGTCCATGGTTTGAGTCTCTTCATGAGCAGCACATAGGAAAAGGCTCCTTGCTCTCATTCTCTCACCACAGGTGAACAAAGAGTACCTGGCTGTTAACGACATTGTCTCTGTCTGAAAAAAATGGTATTATCACCGAACAAGCTTCATGTCTCATCTTAAAGGTTAAGCGTTGCTGATGGTTAGGGGCCCCTGTAAAGCGTTTTGAGCATGTTTATTGAATAATGTTTTACAAAAATGCTCAATCTTATTTTTTTTTTTTTTTTTAAAGGGAACAAAAATTCAAAAAGAAATCAAATGTAACAACAATTCACCCTATAGACTTAAATCAATCTCAAGGTTAACTCCATATGAAACATCAATTTAAGATGAAGTATATTTTTTGTTCTACCAAGAAAGCTATACTGATCAGACATTTCAAAATTCCTTTAACTCAACCAGCCCTGATCATGGGTTTATCTGTGATTTCTGCTACTATTATTATTAGAATTATCATTTGATTAGCGCCAGTATCCACAAATAGTGCTCAGAGGTGCTTTACAATAGTTTCTATGGTATCACACAAGTTCATTCATTTGACTAAAATATCACCACAACAGTCAAACTTGTTCGAAGTTCACATAGAATCACAATAAGCAGAATTTAAAAGATAAGTTTTTAAATGCCGTTTGAAGACTGGTAGATTTTCACATTGACAGGTTTTAGGATGTAAAGAAATCCATATGATTGGAGCCGAACATGCAAAACCACGCTCAGCAAACTGTTCTTGGGATGTTTCTCTCCATTAGCGAAGAACTGGCGGAATGCAGAGATCGAGTTGGTTTATATTCCCTCACAGGGCATTCAAGCTATAAAGGTGATGTATGGTGAAGGCAATTGTAAGCAAAACATGCGATTTTGTATATTATTCTATTCTCTATTGGAAGCCAGTGTAATGACTTAAGCACTGGTGTTATATGGTCCCAAGGCTTTGTCTTTGTAACCATACAAACAGCTTTGTTTTGCATCAACTGTTCAGCAATGTTTTTGGTAGATGAAAGTAAATAGAGCTCAAATTCCAAATCCAGCATTTTTTAAAAAGCAAATGGATCAATGAAATGTAAGTTTTTGACACTTTGAACTAAAGACGTCAAACTGGCAATTCCGCCTTTTCTTTTTTCAATCAGCAAGAAACTTGTTAATCAACAAATAGGTTCTTAGTCCACAAACCATTAAAAATTGACCACACTTTTGGGGATTTGATGAAAGCCAGGGATTTGTTACAGACGAATCCTTGGCCTAGGTGTTGTTCGCCCCAAAACCAACCCAATATTTTCCTGTCTTCATCATAATAATAATAATACTGAACATTTATATAGGGCCAACATCACATGCAATATGAGCTCCAGGCACTTTATAAAAATAAAATATATATCAGAATTAAACAATTACTACAGCTATTAGATACAGATGGATACATATTCAATATTTAAAATGCTTTATCAACATAGAAATACATTTTTTTTTTAAATGTTTAAAATCAAGAAAAGAAATTTTTTTTAAAGTAATATGCCTTTAGTCTGCTTTTGCATGCCTCCACCTCTACCTGCATTTAATTTGTTCTGGAGAGTGCATAATAAGAGCACATCTGAGGCTGATCGTAAATTCATAGAAAATAACACAATTTATTATCACACTTCCACAAAACTAGATCCAACAATATATTATCCAAATCAGAGATGAAAATAACTATCAAAACAAGGAAACAAAGATGGTGGAAAATTAACTAGCTCATATATTAATTTTAAGATATACAGATAGCGCTGTGGATAGACAGCTCAGTGAGTTTCTGAGTATGAATTTCTTTAAAATATTTTTTATTGATTTTTATTTTTTCTATCTCATCATTTGATCGCCCTCTGAATTTTATTGTTTGTTTGCTTTTTAATTATTTATTCTTTTACTTTTTTAGATCGGAGTGGAGACGAACATGACAATTTGCAATCTTTTATAGAAAGGAACCAAGAGAGAGAGAGAGAGAGAGAGAGAGAGAGAGAGAGAGAGAGAGAGAGAGAGAGAGAGAGAAAGAAAAATATTCAAAAGAAAAAAAAGGGATGGGGGTGGATGGGACATTTGTCATTTGCAACGCTCTGTAGAAAGGGAAGACGAAGAAAAAAAAAATGGAGAAACCAGGATTCGAACACACCACATCGATTTCGACAAGCCTTCTAAGGCAGACGACTTAACCATTCGGCCATGACACCCACACAAATGTTGACGCATATTGTGTATATATAGTAACCTACTATCCATCGACTGATTTATTGTTGGTTAATTTTATGCTTTTATTGATGATTTATTAACTTCACTTATTTCTATGTGCATTACGAAACTTTCCATTTTGGTAACATCTTTGATATTCCCGAAAATGGACTACTGCAATGCACTGTTTGTTGGTCTCACAAAGGACAAAATAAACAAACTCCAGAAAATACAGAACATGGCAGCCCGTGTTGTACTGCAGAAAGACAGGAAAACGGCAGCTGCTTTGGCTCCCAGTGGACCAGTGGATTAAATATAAATCTTCAACTATCGTTTTCAAATGCTTGGCAGGTTCGTCACCAGCATATCTCTCAAGCCTCATTGAATCATATAACCCACAGCGATCGCTTCGATCAACGAACAACCTCAAATTGAAAACACCCCGCTGTCAAGTGAAGGCTGGTGAACGCACATTTCCGCATTCTGGTCCCAGGTTGTGGAATTTGCTACCACTTGAGATACGGTCTTCGTCTTCACTAGAGGAATTCAAGCGTCGATTGAAGAAATTCTTATTCCGACAGGCTTTCTTTTGATTATGTGTATAACTAGCGTTGTTCGTGTACTGTGTTAGGGATTAATCTATGTTATTATGCGCCCAGAGCCCTCCTGATAAGAGAAGTTTAAAAAAAGTGTCTATAAATTGTCCACCATCATTATTGCCAATAACCTCTCATCGTTATTGCCAGACAGGTGTCTGCCAATATCCGTTTTTCTTTATTGGCAGACATGTCTGAATCATAATCACAGCGTTCAGAAAAATTGGGACGTTCAGGTCTATATTTTGTTTTTATTTTATCGTCAAAGTGTTCCGAGTCATGAATCCCAAAATAAGATGCGTTCATTTCGATTATGAACATGACATGACATATGCTCACTGATTGACAGATTGGTCGGAGTGGGGGGGGGGAGTGATCACATTCTCACTCGCAGGTCTGTCTCTCTCGCTCTCATATCTCACCATCAAAACACAGCAACCCTCGATGACAGCCCAATGCCAATATTGGTCAGTTTGCGGCTGCGCAGGTTGTTCCGGCAGGTTTATTTAAGATTGCATCAATTTGGAAACAAAGCGGTGTCTTTGCAATTCTTACAAAATTCATTAATTAAATAGCATATGAGAATGACAACTCGACAAAAGAAGCAAGAGGATCGGCTCCTCCCTCGATGTGAGATCAGGTCAGGTCAGGTACACGTAGGTACTTTGGTAAACGTCCATTTGGCCCTCCAGCAGGGAGCCGATAAATGGCCTAATGGCTGTGACCCGATTTTTTGGACTTTTGAGTGATGGGTCTCAGAAAAAGTTCCATAGGTTTTTTGTTTATGGATGGATTTTAATGATTTATGTCTTATTTTCTTCAGGAGAAATTACTCTATCGTTTGGTGTAGTTTATTTTAAAATCAATGACAATTTAGTATAACTTTTGATTATGGATAAAATAGGGTATAATTTAGCTTTGGATAATTAAAAGATTAGAACTTGGTAAATCAAAATTTCATGCTGGCACGTTTATTTAACATCTTAACTTTTTTATAAAATTAAATTCAGGGCAAAGTTGTATACCGCATCCATGAAATTCGTTCCAGTAAAATCCTTACTCAAATCTTAGCGGCCATTTTAGACCAGTTTTGAAATCCAAATGGTGGTTATTACCGGAAATGCAACAATTTTCAGGTCACAAAGTCCGTCAGTAAATAACAAAGGCAAATAGAAGACCATTTTTCAGCCTTTAAACTAACATAACTTTTTTTCTGCTTATCTGATTTTCACAATTTTGGTATCATTAGAATCGTGTTGAAAAGCACTTTAAAATGATATAGGTTTCATTGAGCTCAATCCAATTTGAATTTTTTTACCAAAGTACCTAGTACGTCGGTTCCTCCCAGTCAGCAGATAGACTCCAAACCATATTCACACTACGTAAGTCCTTATCATTGACGCAAGCTGAGAAGCATTACGACTTACTTGAGATTTACGACAAATATTATTGCATGGGTGCTTGGAATGGTGGGCTCCGCGTTTGTAGTAACGAATTACTCTTTATTTGACTCGACTGGGGCTGTGTTTGTTGGGGATGTCTATTTTCAGTCTTTTCACGTTTTGCTTCCGATTAGCATTCTTGTCATATTCGTTATTTTAAATATTCGCAGAATAAATATTATCTAAGGTTACTTACCTAAGGCATGAATCTCGAGTAAGAAGTTTATCTTAGAGTAGGCTATGTTCTTTCAAAAGTCACACAACAAACTCTTGCCCAAACCCACTAGGAGTCGGGTATTGTTGTTCTGATTTTTTTTTTTACCTGAACTCAACTTAGATCTAGTGTATTTACTAATAGACTAATTTAGTCATTGGAGTCGCACCTGTATGTGGAATTTCATCCAATTGTAGTACAAATATCCAAGACATAAATCCTGCATCCATATCCCGCTGATTTTACTTGGACTATTTCTATTCTAAATATGTATTTTTAGTTAGCCCTCCCACAGCGAAGCTATTGCGAGGACCATGTGGAAGGCCCCGCGTACTTGTTAGAGAGATTAAGAAAAAAAAAAAAGAAAAAAACCCAGGTAGGTACCTACAATCACTCGGGACAGGGAGGCCCGTAAATAGATATTCTTAGAATAACAGTATGATGATGCAGATGCTAATCACATGCTCAATCACTATTGCTCAGAGATATTTGATGTTTATTTTATACTCTAAATGTTATGTTAATGTTAATTGGTTTTATTAAGTTTAATCAAATTATTAATGTTTCAAAATACTGACTCTCACACTAGATGGTATGCTCACATTCAGTATTCAGGTGTATCGGTTTTCATCAGAAATAATAATTTTTTTCAAATTTGTCAGTTCAGGGTTCTATATTGTGAAGTTTTTATTTTTATTTTTTTCGACAGGCCATGGGGTCTTAAGGGAGGGGACTTAACCACACACAAAAATCAGTCATGTCAGCGACACGACTTCGTCTTGTTAGTTTTGATGTGACAAATACACTTATTCGTGTACGGGGCTCCCCTGGAAAGCAGTATTGCCATGTTGCCAGGAAGTATGGAGTTGAAGTTGATGACAGGGTCTTATCAAGTAAGTTGGTGCAATGATTTATATTTTTTCAAAACAAAACAAAAGAAAACACTATTTAATAAATCATAAGGAACTTTATGATAATAGTGATATTAATGATGATAATAATAATAATAATAATAATAATAATAATAATAATAATAATAATAATAATAATAAATAATAATAAATCCTCACCTTCCTCTATCTCTGGAGTTTTAGCTAGTATACCATTAAGCAACCCATTGATACGTTCACTCACTCCATCAGTCTATTTCTTCTGTTGGATTAGTCAAAACGTACTGAAATAAATAATAAGAGTAAGAGCTTTAAAAAAAAAAGTTATTTTGTTCTTTCATTTATTTTGTCTTCCTAAGGTATCTGGTTACAGAAATATAAACAGTACAGCATCAAATATCCAAACTTTGGATGTGCAGTCAACATGCCTGCAAGCACTTGGTGGTCCAATTTAGTCAAGGATTGCTTTCGTTCTATAGATTCAGGACTGCAGGAGGATGTTTTGGATAAGGTTGCTAATTCTTTGTACTTCCACTTTGCAACAAAGGAAGCCTGGGAGCTTCTGCCTGGAGCAGTAGATGCTATCATGGTAAATAAATTCATGCCTAGTTATCAAGATTAAGGAATATTGTACATTTCTAAAATCTGAAAATTTGTTCATTCAAAATGGACAGAAAAAAAGAAAAATTAAATGATCCCCCCCCCCCCCCCCCCCCCCCCCACCTCCCCCCTCCCCCCCCCCCCCCACCTCCCCCCCCCCCCCCCCCCCCCAATAAAAAAAAAGACTTCCTTGAAGATTTCACTTGCTTTATCTAGCTATCAAACACCCCTTTTTAGATGTTTATCTCACACCAGAGCAGGCTCTCCCAATTATTTAATTTCATACGTGACTCACTGTCCCAATCTGGTATAAAGTCATGCAATGTCTTCTATCCTATATCTGTTTTCTGAGCTGCTTTTTTGTCTTTGTCTTGGAATGAGATTACTTGGTTTTGTCCTTCCCATTGCCAGAGCCCTAGGCTGAGAGTTAGTTTTGGGAGATGATATTTTTTTCTCTCGTACATCATCTCTCTGTTATATATTTGTCAACATTTGAGTGTGTTACTCTTAGTCTTAGTGGGGACCTGTGCTTGTGTCAGGGTGAGACTTTTTGGTGATCTCAGACTGAGTACACTGACACTGATTGTGTGTGCTCTTGGAATTTACATCTGTTCTGTTCAAACCATTCCCCTTTGTCTTACATTTTCTTGTATGCTTTTAGTTGTAAATCTATAATTATTTTGACTATCCCATTTTCTTCCTGTTACTGTCGCTGAAACGACCAAAATGTGTCGCCACAAAACCCTTAAAAACAAAACAACAACAGGCTCATTCCATTCCTTGATTGTTACTTTTTTTTTTTTTACAGGACTTACGACGCTACAATGTGAAGACTGCCATCATATCAAATTGGGACCACAGATTGTACAAATTATTGTATTCTCTACAACTCAGGAAATGCTTTGATTTTGTCTTACCCTCATACATTTTTGGTGTCGAAAAGCCTGAGCCTGCAATTTTTTTGCAAGCATTGCAGGTGAGTGTTGTTGTTGTTGTTTTTATATCCTTATTTCCCTCACTGGACTTGTCAAGGGACATCCTTAATGGAACTCCTTTTTTTCCTACGTTGTAAATGAAAAATAAAGTTTTCATTTGAGGAGCATGGTAAAAAAAAAAATGGAGTGTTAAATTGAATAAACCTTGTAATTCCGAAAAAGTCATAGAAAAATACTTAACTCTCGACTTCAACAAGATTAGAAATTGGACAAATTTGTTCGATTGCTCATTTATGTGAACGTGAGAGTTAAAAATCAGGAAAGAATTGGGGTATTGACATAAGGAACAAGATGTGTCTGTTTTAATTTTACTTAGATGGATGTATTCTTGGTTGAAAGATATTTTATTATTGTCTTCTATGGACTAGGGCTAGAATAACGATATACAAAGTATTTAATGGCCATTTAGATATATCAGTTAATCAATGCCAAATGATTTCAAATAAAGTACTAAATAGTCAGGGTGTCAGGCAGAATAAGATTTCCCAGTGAATGTAATTGGTTTTAGGATTTATCTGGGTAACAGAACACAAGAGAAACAGAATAGCATGTGAGATCTCAAATTGCATCATTCCTCAACCTTTGAATTTATCAAATACAAAGAAACCAAATAGCTGGTGTCCTCCCCCCTTTTTTTTTTTTTATTTCTCAATTTCATTTTTAGATATTCTTGTATATTTTCTCCCTTATGTACTCTATCGGGCAAAAGCTCTTATTAAAATACGCAACCTGTTTCATGTCTGCCTAAGTCTTTATGAACTCCCAGTGCTTTTAACCCTGTCCTTGTAGATCTTTCCGTCGTATTGCCTATCACTTTTTTGTCTTTGTCCTTGAATTCTGTTACCGTTACTGTGATCCATTTAGAAAAAAAAAATTGAAAAAGATAAAACGTGTCCATGAATCAAATGAACGAAAATGAAATGACTAGAAAAATTTTGAACTACAGTATTTGCAAAATAGTCATTATCATTTTGTAACGGTTTATAGCTTAATTTTTTCATTTTCATTTTTTATTTGTTTCACCTCAACAGGATGCAAAGTGCAAACCAGAGGAAGCTGTACATTTTGGTGATAATGTTGAGAAAGATTTTATTGGGGCTCGCAATGTTGGTATGGACTGTTATCTCTTGCAATCAGAAGGAAATAAAAGTGACTTACTAGACCAGAATTATGTGGTAGAGAATATACAAAATTTCATTGATGCTATTCGTCCAAGACTGGGAGAGTTAATACAGTGAAGTTTTAAATTTCAAGGAAATGTGAAATGTAACTTCTGCCATTAAAGAAAATATCAACTCTGAAAAGCAAGAGTAGGGATGTGATTATGATGACATTTTGTGAATAACAACATTGCAGACCATCATTGTTTTGTGTGTTTTGTTCTTTTGAGAAAATGTAGTTTTAATCTTTGTTCCAGACTTTTAACTGCCCATGATTTTAAGTAGCCTAGCATCTTGTGTGAAAGACTGGCAAAAGCCCAGATGACATAATCAATACAAAACACTTAAACTTAAATGCTTGTTGACCATCAGGGCCCGAAGGGAGAGGAAAGTTATAAACCATTCCACTTTAATATCTATTATAACTTTTATTACTATTTTGAACTCCTACCTCCACCCAACGATGAGGAGCCAATGCCTAAATTACCAAGGTGCTTTCACAGTTAATGCTCTGAAATACCTAAGGTTTTTTTTTTTACTGAATGAATATATCTGAATATATCTGACGCTGAAATGTATGTATGTATCACAAGCGCCATAAAATTCTTAAAGACAAAGTAAGTTTTTTAAGAGATGGGTTTTGTCATTTTTATGTGCAATCCTTCCTTCAAGTACCAATTTCGTGTGATTTGTATTAATTCAATCCGTTTTAATCACTAATGTTTTTTGGGTTTTCTAAAACTGTGCCATGTACAAAGGTATCCACAATTGATCATTATTGAAAGTTGTATAATATATGCTCCAATTAATAAACTGTCAATGTGCTTAAAAGAAAAATATATTTGGCACAAATTCTGAAAATAGCGTTTCTATCCTTCCATTTCGTTTGTCATTTCTAAATTTCATTCAATATTAATCACCATATTTCCCGTTGCTTCATGTCTTACATTTTCAGGATTTGAATATTATATGTATAATATTGTGATGACTCGGTCTTACGGTAGAACAAAACAGATGTCAAAGAACAATAATCTGCTTGCCAATACCATCAACAAGAGAGAGAGAGAGAGAGAGAGAGAGAGAGAGAGAGACAGGAGAGAGAGAGAGAGTTGTGGAATATCAGCTATCATGGTTGGAGGAAATCCTTTCTAACAAGGGCCAAGACACTGACAGAGGAAGAATAAAAATAAAGGACAATGCCCACGTCTCCAACACAACTTCCAGGTGGCAAGGAATAAGACAGAAGAAGGGAAAATGTTAATTTGATCTTTCACTATAGAATGTATAAGTCGCTTTCAACAATGATACATTTATTAAATAAACTATTATAGACAACCCGACAAGACAGAAACAAAACTGAGAACAATACCACTATTGTACTTATTGAGCATCTTTTGCACACTCATCAATCATCATTGAAACACTAAAACTACGACATAGAAACACATGTCCAAAAAAGACTGTAGTGATGTGTTCAAATCCATCCATTTTGGATCGGAAGGTCCTGGGTTTGAGCCTTGCTCGGCGCACAGTTGAGTCCTTGGAAAAATGGCTCTTTACTCACATTCTCTCACCATACTCAGGTGTAAAATGAGTACCTGGCTCTTAACAGCGTTGTCTATGTCTGAAAAGTTGTAATATCACCTAATGGGCGTAATGTCTCGTTCTACATGTTACGTGTTGCTGTAGGTCATGGACCCTCCTGTAAAGCGCTTTGGGCACATTTAGTGGATATTGCGCTATATAAAAGCTCAATTTAAAAAAATATTTTTTAGATGTAGATTGTGAAATTAGACAAGCCTTATTTATTTTGTTTGATAATATGAGAAACAAAATATACTTGTCCAGGACAAAAAACACTGCACGTGCCTAAGTTCCTACCTGTACCTACCTTTAGAAAGATATGGACGAATGGGGGGGAAAAGGTTCTCAACACTGTGGTATAAGTTTTGATAATACCAACTGATTTGTAAGCATTCATAAAATGCTAATTTTTACACCTACACAAGATATTTATCTGAATCTGAATGTTACTCAAAGTTGACTCAATTCTGAGTGTATTTGTATTTAAGGGCGAAGAGAGTTATTTAATGTGACAGCCATTGTTGGTGTTAAGGCTGAAGGATTTTGATAATCTTTGCCCGAAGGTATCTAAATCTTTTGTGTTAACACATGATTCGGGAAGAGCATTCCGGTGTTTGAGGTGCGGGATGCAAATGAATATTTGAAGATGTATGAGTTTGTAGATATGTGTTTTTGAGTGGGCTTTTCTTTAAATACAAGAATTTCGTAGTCGTATATGTCTCGTTGTTCTGGTGAGATGGCGTCATTTTGTTGGTCATTTTGAACATGAGAGTTAGTCGTTATTCTTTCCGTCTGTCTTGTAAGGGAGTCCATCTACGTTGTGTAATAATGACTGTTATGCTGCTATGGGGCTGTAGTCATTGAGGACAAATCTTGCAGTGCAGAGCTGGACAGCTTCAATTGCTTTTATGTGAGATTGTAGATGTGGGCCCCAAACTGTACACGAATAGTCGAAGATTGATCTTATTTTATTGATGTGTGCTTGCTATTTTAGGTTTTCTTGTATAATGATGCCTAAATATGGATTTTCTGTAACTTTTTCCATTCCATTCATTGTGTGATTGTTTAGTATGTAGTCGGATCTAAGTGGTGTTTTGGTGTGGGATATTTCCATCCATCATTTTGTTTCACTGAAACGCATGCCCCAGGTGTCTGCCCATTTTTTGAGATTGTGTAAGTCTGCTTGCAGTTGTATTTGGTCTGATGGTGATTTAATGTGTCTGTAGCGAAAACAGTCATCTGCAAAGAGACTTGTTTGAGATGCTACGGCTTGGCGAAGGTCATTAATGTTACAGAGGAAGAGTATCAGACCTAGAACTAAGAACTGTCCCTTGTAGTACTCGAGTCAACTTGAGAGGACGATGCTGATTCATCTTTACAATAACTTCTGTGTCACAAGTTATACAAATCCGGCACAATTTGCTTTAGGATCAACTTAAAGGCTAACACTAAATATACATATATAAAAATAATCTCCCTAAAACTTTAACTATACATATGATTGTTTTTCTCCTAGCCAGGGGCAAGACATTCCAAGACAAAGACAGAAAGCAACTCGGAAAACATAAAGGGGATCAAAGACACAACAAGTGCCTACCATGGGAGGTCACAAGACCCCACCCAGATTGAGACCAATTATTTTTTATTTACTTTTGGAAGAAGAGCATGAGTTGTTTTAGAAAAATTGGAAAAGAAAGCGTAAATCAACACAAATGAAGATGCGACAGTGACTAAAAAATTATCAGTTTTGTAATGAATGGGAATTAACTGCGTAAGTGTTTCTTATGGTTTGTAGTAGTGACGGAGTTATGTCCCATGCAATGACGAGTGACAGACGTGAGAGAAAAATGAGAGAGATATGTATAAAAGAACAATAAAGATAATATTAAAGGACGTTTTTGTAAGATGTGATTTAATCTACACAAAATAACATTCAACTTCAATTCACGAACAAGAGAGAGAGAGAGAGAGACGGGCAGGAGAAAATGTTTATAAAAGAACAATATATAAAGGGCAATATTTTTGTAAGATGTGGTTTAATCTACACAAAAGTACAATCAAATGCAATACACGAATAAATTAATTTTATTTTCACTTGAACATATTTGCAGGTCTGATAATCGGAGGCAATTCTGGGTTCGTTTTAACATTGTTGTTATGATGATATTCTGCTTTGGTTTGAGAGTATTTCCATTACAACAATGAGGCCATGATAATTAGGACTATCAGCAAATATGAAAAGGACCAAAAAATATTTAATTAATCATAAAATGGGTAACTATGTATCTACATTCGAACACTACCAGCATTAATAAATATCTCACGCATCTTTCTCGTAAAAAAAATGTCCAGTCCTGTAATGAATGGGATCTAACTGCGTAATTGTTTTCATGGTATGTAGTAATTACAAAGTTATGTCCCATGTGTTGAAGACTGACAGCCTTGGATTGAACATATAGTGCTTAGGCCACTGGGACCCCCCCTCCCCCCCATTTGGGAGTTTATGCCACTATGTTTTTCAAATAATAGAACTTATTGGCCATACAAATTCCACTGTTACCGTAAAAATAAGTGTCATTTAAGAGAGTTATGGCCCTTTGAAAAAAGTGAGTTGTGTCCCCTTGCAAAAAAAGAGGCAACATTTCTTTCAAAGGCTCTGGAGACTACAATATTAATTCAAATATATGCAAATTGGGTATCAAACTGAAGGAAATTGAATATACTATCAAACTATGTGCACAAGCTTTCAATTTGTAAATATTATATAGATTCACAGAAAGTTGAAACAATTTGTCAGTAATCTCATGAAGTGTCATATCGAAACTTATGGGCTATTTCAGTGTTTTACACAAAAATTATTTTAAATATGGCCAAAAACAGCATGTTCATTAAAAACGTAGCACTGAAGAAAGCTATGGCCCAAGCCTCAACAACAACCTTCATATTTCTCCGTCACAGGAAAAACTAAAAGTGTACGCAACCCTTAAATTTTTCTCCACTTTGTGGGATGCCAAATTCATCATAATTTTCATTCTTTTTAAACATGGTATTGATGTCCAGTTGTCACATTTAAAAGTAAGTTGAAGGTGTGGTAAAAACAATAGATATATCATGAAAAAAGACTAATTTGTTCACATCCCAAGTAAAGCATCATTACCGAAGACTTTTGAACGAAATCGCATTGTTATATTATGAAGAATAATTGATACTCAAAAGGGATTCTTGATTCAAGATGCAGTAAGTACATAAAAACAATATCCTTATGTGTTTTGCAAACATGCTTTACTCCTTAACAGTTAGCACTGCTCACCAATTTATTACATATCCTCATCATCAGTAGCAAACTCCTCTTCGTCCTCTGAAGTGTCGTCAAGGAAATCACTGTCAAAGCTATCACTACCATCCTCGGCATATTATCTTCGTCAGTACTAGTGCAGCTTTCTTCATACACAATTTCCTGCAACTCATCTGGAATGAAAGCATCTTTGAACCACTGTACTTCCAATTCAGTTGCAGAATTTCTCTGCCAACCGTTATCCTCTGGTTTTGGAATGCTAGGATTCTGGCACACTGCATTCCTCCAAATGAGAGTTTGAATGTTGGCTCTTGATATGTGCAGTGACAATACTTGACTACAAGGAGGCATCTGACACAGATCAATTCCACCACTGCATGAGATGGTACCTTTCTTTCCTTTGAAACGCTGGCGAACTATGTCATACCTCACTTTGTTGACACTTGTGCATGAGGTTTTGCCATACAGCTTGCACACAAATGACTCTAACATGAGACAGTCATTACTCGAAACAGCTGCTGATGTTCCAAATCTGGAGAACAGAATTCTAAGATCTTCCTCCTTTTGAAGAAATTTTAGAGCTTTCAGCTTTCCTTGCCCAGCAAAGCAACTTATTGTGTCACAGCCTGTGAATGCATGGACACCAATTAATGCATCACACATCTGTTTAGACAAAGTCTTTGCAATCTGAGAGACATTGATTTGTCGCCTGTTGTTGCTACAGCCAGTATCAAAAATCAGGGTCTTTCCAATTGTCTCTGAGAATGAAAGGAGAAGTAAGAAGACATCCGTGTCTGGTGATCTGACAACAATTGTTTCACAGTTTGGTTGGCGGGAAGCATATTGACAGTGCAGTATAATTCGTGTGTCTGCCTCTTCCTGTGATGAGTAGAGATCTAGACAAGGTACAGCTGTGGTAAATTCATCCGTGTCACTGTAAAGTAAGGTGCATCTCTCTTCACAGACAAAGAAGATTTCCCTGATTCTCAGTTTCTTTGCATATTCGTTACTTTCCCATTCCTTGAGGAGAAACCTGATAAGGGATCTTTTGTTATCAACGCAGCTGAGAAATGATTTCCAACGTCTGGGCACTGTTGTTTCAGATCCTCTTAACAAGTATGCATTATCTTCAGAAGATCATCTCCTCAATCTCTCACAACCTTTGATTGAATCTTCTATGTAAGTATCAGTCACAAAGTGTACACAAGCTGCTTGTGGTAAGGAGGAAAATGTAAGTTTGGCTACTTCACCAAATGTATTTGGGATTGCTGACAGAGTTTGTAACAGTGCATTGCCATCAACAATGTAAACGGTGTTTGTTTTTTTTTGCATAATCCTCGAACATTAATGAATTGTCAGGCGTGAGCTTGTGCAACAGAGTTGCTTTGTTGGTCTTCAGACGTAAACCATCTGATGAAGCCAGCGACCATGGAGTAGGTGTTAGAGGATATTGAAGAACTTTTTGAAGATCAACACTGTGCTCTTGGGACAAAACAAGAAGCTGGCCAAATAAATTTCTTTGTGCCTTGATTTTGACCACGTTCATGTCTTTTTTCACTGTTACCACTTTCCTCAATGATGCAAATGTCTTGGTCTTGTTCCTTTCTAATGGCTTGTGAAATTCTACAGTCTTTTCCTTCAGTCTGTTTTCAACAAAACTTTCAAACAATCTTTTTCCTGTTTTTTCCACGGCTAGCAGGTCATCAGCAACATCCTCTTGCACTTTCATTCCTGAAGCTAGACTGACCAGACCATCTTCAACTTCAACGGGATTGATAAATGCTGAAAATGCCTGGAGGATCTTTTCCACTCGCTTTTCACTTTGTCTTTTTCTGCAAGGCTCAATTCTTTGTGGGTGTCTATATCCATACAGTTGTTGTTGCTGATCATTCTTTGGGTTGCTGATACATATTCTGCTCGATTGTGTCTTGTTACACTCCAACGGTAATAGCTTGGAAGACTCTTGCTGAACCCAACAATACCTCCTTTTGTCTTTGCATGTTTGTTTATTGTTTGTTCAATGGTCATATCAACTGCTATTCTTCCAGCAGGCGTCCTTGATCTGGAGACACTAAATCCATTATCTTGTAACATTTCTTCTGCCCCCTGGGTGGGAATGAATCAGGTTGGCTAGTGACACAAAATATACACTGAGATACTTGGCATAATTGTGGTGATTCATGGTAAAAAGCAGTGGGCACAGTTCTTTTAAACAAGATATATGAAGAAGAAAGTTGTTTGTCTTTGTAGCTCGCAGAAACTGGAGGAGAAGCCAAACTCTGTCCATGTATTGGATCCAGTATTGTGCAGTTTTTTCCGTTTTTTTCCTGAGCAAACACTCTCTTTGAAGGCTTCATACTGGGAAAATAACTCAGCATACACAGTTGACTGGAGAATTTTATTAGCTGTATGGCTTGAAATTCCTTCGGTGAATTCCTTTATGTAAGACATGAGGTCTTTACTGAGTTTTGAATCCGTGTCCTGCTCAAATTTTGCAAGCAGAAGTCTCTCTAGAGCCTCCAAAACAGACACATGCACTCGTAAAGCCCTGTTGTAGTTCTTTCCACTCATAACCCTATCCATAGAACCATGTGCACATAGCCCTGCTTCAGTCACAATTTCTTCAAAACCAGATCCACTTTGGAGCTTTCCCAGGGCACCAAGATATGACATTATGGTGTGAAAGACACCCAGGTGAATAATGACTGTTTTGTAAAGCTGTGGGTTTTGCCAGACAATACCGTAAGCTTTCTTTGCTACAGCAAGGTCAAATGTTACAAATGTATATGGCTGACCAAGCTCTTGTGTTGCCTCCAAAGATAGTTGTAGCACCTTCTGTACT
This sequence comes from Berghia stephanieae, assembly GCF_034508935.2. Lineage (NCBI taxonomy): Eukaryota > Metazoa > Mollusca > Gastropoda > Nudibranchia > Aeolidiidae > Berghia > Berghia stephanieae. The sequence continues at coordinate 33,488,038 of NC_088368.1, read as the reverse complement.
GTAGCTGCTTCAGTTATGGGAGCATTGATGACAGGCATATATTCAACAATTGAAGGCATGTTGGTTTCATTTTCATTTTGGGGGTTTGGAGTTGTTGATGAAAGCCAACCTTTCCAGCCAGGGAAACGTTCTCCGTCTGAATTCAACTTCATCCTACAGAACACCCACAGAAAATTATCTTGGTGCAGCTGTCTTTCTTGAGTGTTTTATGCACAAAAATGAGTTCACGAAAAATTGCACCCGATGACCTTTCAAGGGCCATAACTCCTGTAAATGATACTTGAAAAAACTGTAACACCCGGATTAATTTGTGTTATATGTCCCTGAAGCATGCCTGAATTGTGCTAGTGCATAATCCCTCTTGTTTATTCATCCTGAAGGGAAACAAGTACACTGTAATAGATTTTTTTTTTCAAATTATAGAGAAAATGGCTATCAAAGATTTAAAAACGCTATATGGCTTTGTAAAATATTTTATGATATGAGGCAAAAAATGAGAAATTACAATAAAATTCCATTATTGATTGTATGTGAAACAATTTTAAGGTGATAAACAACCATTTTATGCACAAAAACGATTTCACAAAAAATTGCACCCAATGACCTTTCAAGGGCCGTAACTCTCGTAAATGACACTTGAAAAAACGGTAACACCCGGATTAATACTCAAGATATATTGCTGTTTCAGAAAAACCATGTGGCGAAAACTCCCCCGGGGGGGGGGGGGGGGGGGGGGAGGGTTTCGCCCACTGGCCCATGCACTAATATCTGCAAGTCTGATAATCGGAGGCAATTCTGGGTTCGTTTTAACATTGTTGTTATGATGATATTCTGCTTTGGTTTGAGAGTATTTCCATTGCAACAACGAAGCCATAATAATCAGGGCGATCAGCAAATATGTACACGTCAACTTTTCTCTGGAGACCACCAACCAACACTCGTCTGTTTTACTTGGTTCCCACATCGCACAGCTCCGTGCGCATCAATCAACAAATCGCATGAGGAAAAAGCGGTGCAAAGGACCACAAAAATATTGAATTAAAGATTAAATGGATAACTATCTTTATCCAAACACTACCAGCATTAATAAATATCCTGTGCATTAGTCTCATGAAAAATTATAATGGATGGGAAATAACTAGTGTCGAGCGGAAGTCTCGATGATACCTCAAGTCATCGGCCACCAACACTCAAAACTTCCCGAACTCGATGACCAAGGAAAAGTCGGGAATTCCCGAGAAGTAGCACTTCAACTGAGCTTTGGATGGCTTTTTTGTATTAAAACTTAAAATACATTAAATAAATTCACTTTGTATAATAATAAAACATTGATACCTATAACCATTTTGACCTATTTACGACGTTTGTGTTTTGTTAGCTGTTTAAAATATGATATAACGTCAATACCCAATACCAATGACTAGGTATTGAATGAAAGCACCGATGACTAGAGCGATGCTCGAGACTTTTTTGAGTCTCGAGACTCAAAAAAGCATCGAGACGCAAAAAAGTCTCGAGCTTCGCTGGAATCATCGCCGACGAGAGAGGGGTGAACAATGCAGATAGTACACATTGTTAGTAACGCGTGCGTCGCTCGCGCAGTATAGTCTCGAGACTCGGGACTCGGGACTCAATACGAGAAGCATCGACGACCAAGATTCTCGAGACGAGAAAAGCATCGAGAACTAAGTGGAGGTCGGGAAGTTCTCAGTCGTCGATGACCTGACTTCTCAAAACCTAAAGCATCGGTGACCTTTTGGTGACCCGGATGCCCTCCCCTAGAAATAACTGCGTAATTGTTTTATGGTAAGTAGTAATTACAGAGTTATATCCCATGGAGAGAGAGAGAGAGAGAGAGAGAGAGAGAGAGAGAGAGATGGGGGCGAGAAAATTTGTATAAAAGAGCAACATTTCAATCAAATTCAATTCACGAACAAAATAATTTTATTTTGACTCTCATGCAACTATCTCATGAAAAATTATCAGTTCTCTGGCGACAACCAACTCACACTCGTCTCTTCTACATTTGTTCCCGCATGGCACAACTTCATACACATCAATAAATAAATCGCATCAGAAGAAAGCGATGCAAAGGACCAAAAAAATTGAATTAAAGATAAAATGGATAACTATCTACAACGACCATCTTGATAAAGTTGAAAATAGAATACTACGAGCAAAGAAACTGGCGGATTGTTTACCCTCACATCTGCAGCGATTTACGAATTTACGATTTCCCTTTACCACACACGAGAGAAGAGGGGAAGAAGAAAAAGGTGTTAAAATTAGCCTAAGATACCCTTTTTGATTCACATGGATAGACAATAATTATTTAATTTAAACTTATGCACTAGATAGCTTCATTATTATGATAGAGAAGGAAGTGCCAGTGAAAATTTCCGGCAAATTTCAACACCAACTCCGTCCCCGACCCTGACTGACTGACTGACGACTGACGTCTTAACGGTGTCTTGGACTTGGACGTGAATCATTCCTGGACCTAAGACAGTAATAATAATCAATACTTGGGTTGTTTTTCTTAGGTCCAGGAATGTGCGGAAGGCCTCCCGCATTATTTATGACCTTACAAATTTTGAATACACTGATACCGATACCGAGTGGTAAGGCAAGGCCACCGAGTTTTCTGATGCCGAATTCATCGTTTGCAATAAAACACGACTCAAACTTAACGAAATACTTATTCGCAGTAGATAATAGTATTTCGAATAGTGGGGCCACCGTGGAACCACTATTTGCAGTAGTAGAAGCGCTTTACCGTCTCTGAAAATTAGTTTTTGTCCCCTTCCTGATTACTGACTTAACACTATTTTCTGTTCAAAATGAATGGCGTAATTGGTGTTGTTGAATGGCTTGAAGTTGGATGCGTGTGTTAGTTTGAGAAGGAAATTGATTGGATTATTTACAGTCAGTTAAATATATTTTATAAATTTCCACTCTCTCTCTCTCTCTCTCTCTCTCTCTCTCTCTCTCTCTCTCTCTCTCTCTCTCTCTCTCTCTCTCTCTCTCTCTCTCTCTCTCTCTCTCTCACACACACACAAACACACACACACACTTTCTCTCGCCGCTGCTCATGACTCTTATCCCAGTGCTCCTGTAAATAATAGAGGTTACCATCAATAAACTACCTCTACTACTACAGCCACCACCACATCATCATTACTACTAGAACTATACTACAACCAGAGCAACCTCCACATCGTTATCAAAACTATAGCAACCACCACCACCTTTACATCATCATCCTCCTCCTCTTCGTCATCGCTAACACTGCCACTACTGCAACCACACCCATCATATCATCATCATTACTACCACTACCACCAGGGGCGGTTGGTCACATTGTATTTAAGGCGGCACAAATCCGAAATACAGAATCAAATTTTATTGGTCTAGTTAATTTAACTTAATTTGACCTACTTTGTGTGTGTGTGTGTGTGTGTGTATGTGTGTGTGTGTGGAGGGGGATATTGCAATTGTTTGCATATGTGCGTGTATTTGTGTGTGCGTGTATGTGTGTGTGTGTTAGAATATTAACGAGACGTACTCACAAAAGAGCATCAATTATCTTGGACAAAACTTGTCTGTTAACTTTCACCTGTTCATTATAACGACTCACAGACGCAGCATGTCCTGTTTCCAACTGATTTCTTATATCTACAACGTTGAAAAGTTTTTATTTAACAGCATCTGTGACATGGCTATTTGATTCAGAATGTTTCTTCAGTGCCTGAGAGATGTGCGCAATATCACTGAATCCTCCTGTTGTCCGTTATAGCATACATCACCAAAAATCAAGCACTAAAAACAATGAAGCGTTTTACGGCTTTCACTGGCAGTAAGCCATTCAACATTTTAAAAATAATCATTATTAAATCGGCGCTGTCTCCTCGGTGTGTTAGAAACTAAGTTAAAATTCACTGGTTTGTGTGGACCTAAATCTTTCACCACGATTTTCTCTTGAGGGGATAGCTAAGTGTCGGAATCGATTTTCAATTAAAAAATCAACATGATTCATGATTGGTTACAAATTACAGAAATAACTTTTTAAAATTAAATGATTCAAGATAAAAACAGGTAGGTTTCATAAACAATGACAACAGCGATAATACATTTTCTCTGAATACTAACGGTATGACACCCAACTTTAGAATAATTCAATTTAAAAATCCACATTTAATTCCAAACGCAAAGCACTTGTTAACTTCACACACAATCAGCGACATCTTTATAATTATACTATTATTTGACAACGCACGGATCGTTGGGAGTGTGCGGGGATGAAGGACTCCGTGGGGTCAGGGATTTTTATTTATAGTACCATGGGGCTCTTCTCGGTGCATACTTTGTTTACTGTTCATTTTGATATTTAATATATATTTAAGCAAAACCAACGATGATAAAATATATATTTATTGTGATTCTCTTCATCCGTATATCTAAGTGAAGCAAAGCCTCTTCTTTCAGTGATAAAACTGATATGGTTTTAATTTATCCCAAGTAGGACCTCAGGGCGTGCATCGCTAGATTGGCCGTCTTGGCCTAATTATTTTAGCAGTGAAAGACAATAGTTAGTTGGGGAGGGAGGGTGGAGGGAGATTGGGGAGTGGTAACTAACTTTCTTCAAGGTACAACAGAGTATAGGATAAGGACAGGACGGCCAAACGAATACTGGCTCGTATAAACAAAAAAAATTTCCCCACCACACCACACCCTCCGCTCATTGTCACCCCGCGCAGGCAACGGGGGAAAGATGAAACGTGCCGATTTGACGCTACCTTCGCGGAGCGACGCACGAGTCATCAAATATTAAATTCAAAACAAAAAGCAGTATGTGCTAAATTTTTAATTTTATCAAAATTTTAAAATTGAAGTTTTTTGTTTGGTTGACATGCTAATCAACGGAAAATATAGGGCGGCACAAAACAACTTCGCTCTATTGACCGACCGCCAGTGACTACCACAGCTACCACATCGTTATCAAAACTACAGCAACCGCCACCATCATTACATCATCATTATCCTTATTATAGTCATCATCATACTAACACTACTACATCATCACCAGCATAGCACCACATCAACACCACTATCACTACACAACAACAGACACATCGTCAACTAAACGCATAGCAATAATTTTAAAAAATGAATTTTTAAAAAATAATAATAATAATAATAACAATGTAGTTTATTTATATTTTGCACCCAATCCTCTATACAATAAAGCTCTAGGCTAGTGGGCTACTGCTGCAAAAACAGAACGAACCCGCATTTGCAGTACTACTGCAAATACCTAACTGAAATGAATGAATATCTTCTGCGAATAATGAATACACGAACGCTATCTATTATTCGCTGTACTACAGCGAATAGAGGAAATCACCATTCGCAGTACTACTGCGAATAGAGGTGGCCAACTTTAAAATGTTTACCAGTAATGGTGTGTTTGTTCTCTTTGCCATGCAAAAAATAATCATGGCAAATAGCTTAGCAAATATTTTTGGGTTGTTTCAAATAGTGTAATAATAGAGAGCATTTATATTATTCACAGCATTGAAAACAGACTCACACTCACAGCTTTATAATATATATATCTTATATATTGAATGACACAAGCAGCCCATTAGTTTCTTATAAATTTTTCGGACAAAGACATTAATACCAAATACCAGGAGATCTCCAAATTTTTACTCCCGTCTTCAATAGGACTCAAAGGTGTTTGCATTACATGCAACAGTTATTTCACAATTACTCTCAGTGTTTGGCCATTAGAAATTGAGCTGAGAGAACCATTTTGGGTGTCCGAATTGGAACACCCCACCCCCACCACATTTTTTAATGATTAGCTCGAACACTAGACTTGTTAGTGACGTTAAGCCAATTGATTTTCTCATCGGATACAGAACCATACTTTAGGATTTTTCTTCTTTACAATATGCAAGAAACAGAGGGTCTGATATGAGTGAATATTTGGATGGTTTACAATATAACAATATCATACGAAAGTCAGGCGCGGAATTCATTTTCATGGCATGCAGTGAATTGCAATACTATTAATACTATTATTAACAGATGGCACTAAAACCAGGAACTCAGAGTGGATAGGTCAAATTAATATGTCATTTTAATTATGTATTTCTTGTATTTAAAAACTCTGGTTCCTTTGAAAGGTTATGCTGTACAAAACATACATGGAATCTGTTTGGTGTTAAAGAAGTTTATATTCAGTGATATTTCACATTATTATATTCTAAGCGCCCCCCAGTGAACATAATTCAAGAATAGCAGTAGCAATCATATATTGTACTCGATGGGTGACCATTGGAATTTCGTGACATGTGTTGTACAACCTTTATGAGTTATCTCGCTCACCAGTTTGTCTGGGATTATGTCTTTGTGAAAGGCATTTGTCCCCATCACTTTGAGTGAAAGTTTTAGGTAAAATACTTTTCCATTATCAATGTGTGTCGTTGGCCTTGATTTATGATACCAAGTCACTTGTCCCAATTTGGACACTGTGTGACACCCCGTTGTGCCAATTTAGATACCCCTTTGACAATTGAGACAAATGTACAACTTACTTTTCTTAGTTTGGGCTAAGGTGGATGTCAAACGAGCTTACCTTCCTCGATTGACTTGATGATATAATCAATTTAAATAAAGCCGGTTTCATTATGAATTTAAGCGTTAAAAAGAATGGAAAAGGATTAATAATTAAGCAAAAATATTGATTAGACGATTTCAAGAATCTATGATGTCATTATAAATATTTTTTTGTAAAAGTGTATATGGGGTGCTGTACAGTAGAACATGAAAGTAACGTACTCGGAAATAGCGAGAACTCGGAAATAGCGAGTAAAATCTAAATCCCCGTTTTTTTCCCTTATTTGAGTCAATAAAATTAGCATGAAAGTAGCGAGTATGAAAAAGAGGTCAACTCCGAAATAACGAGCATTTCCTGCCCCAGCCTAGGACTGCGAACGAAGTAAAGCAAAACAAGAGACAATGGCAATTTAAATATTTTTAGCCTAGCCTCTTTTCTTTTCTTATTTTTCGTTACGAGTAATATTACATAGTAGCCTAGTCTGTAGTAGTACATAATAGGCGAAACAAATTTGGGTGGGAGTTGGGTTTGTGTGCGTGTGTGTGTATTGGGGGTGGGGGTCAATTATTCACCTAATGTGGTGCCACGCGACGCGCGAGGTAAGCACATGTCAACATGCCTCACTTCGCAGCATCGGTCAGCGAGTAGCATCGTTAACGAACGACACGATCAGCGAGAGAGGGGAGTGTGGAACCATTATTTCAATGGGTCAGTGATTGAGTGATGCACTTGCTTACCTCATCAAACATGCCGAGTGCATACAAACACTCGCGCGCACATGCACACGCACACACACACACACTTCTATGTCCTTGTTTTTTTTCTAGTCATGATTTTACTTGAAAATAAAAACAAAAAACAACAAAAAACCAAGCATTCTGCCACTTCTGTGAAGAAATTGAAATAGGGGCGACGGCTTTTACTCGAATTACACACTGAGGGGAATAACCAGCAATATTATAACCTTTCCTGGCAACTCGGGAATAGCGAGAACTCGGAAATAGCGAGTAATCAGGAGTGGACCGTCGAACTCGCTATTTCCGAGTTCTACTGTACTATGTGAGGAGACTTCACTCCAATAATAATTTAAATTGATTGTTTACAAAGAAAACCAATATTTTATTCCAAAGAATCTTCAAACTAATTAGTTAAAACTTTTAGAATTAAAATTTTAAACAAATAAACGACAACGACAAAACAGAGCAAATCTAAAAAGCTATGTTTAAATTGCAACAACCCTGTGTCTGAATTGGAACAACTGGGTGTTCGAATTGTAACATCTGGGTGTCTGAATAGGAAGAACTGGATGTCTGAATTACAACAAGTGGTGATTTGGTGGCTAACGTTTTCAATATCTATTTTAGTAAATAAATCAAGAAAAGAGACTTAGATATACTTAGTTTTGGGTTCCAGATGATGTTTGACAGCACTAATTTTAAAAAGAAAAAGAGAAAAATATCCTTTTCATTTGTGCAAATTTAAATCGCAAATGTTGCCACTTTATATTGCTACATTGACTGAGATGCCTTGAATTCTTGAAAAAGCGATGGGAGAAACTCGTACCCAATCTTCTGAGTGAAGACACAATTTATATAATTAGATGAAATAGAAAAGGACTGAAATTGGCTTAACTTTATCATGCATTTATTTCTGGCTGTGTTAAATCAGAATCCAGCTGTATTTCATAATTCTTATGAAATTTAGGCGTTAAATTAGACAGTGAATAAGAATACGGTAGAAGACTAAATTGGAACACCCATCCCTAATTGATGAAAATTGATATTGATAATAAAAGTACTTGATTCTTGTGATGAAAAGTTGGGTGATGGCAGTAAAATAATAAGTTTGCCTCGATTCTCTCTCATGATTCAATATTTGTTTTTTTTATACGCATTTAAGATTACCAGATATTTGAAGAGAAAACAATTTCATCACAGAACATGTCACAACAAGACCATTTAGATCTTCTAGACAGTATTGTTGGATGGGATGCTGCAAAATGTCGTGAAAATGTGGACTCCATCTTACCTGAAATGCTTGTATCCTTTCTATTAAAAAGCAATTTGTTTTATAAATGTTTACATGATCTTGTCTTATAGTACTCAACACAATGGTTTTATTTTGATAGCACATTGTATTATCCACAGAAACCAGATTCTCTGAGGACTCAATTCTTAGTATTCTATTATTTTCTTTTTGTTTTGTTTTTTTTTTATATTCATTGAATATTGTCAATGGCTCTACATAGTAGCTTTTTTATTTTTTTTTATTTGAGAAGATGCTACAGTACAACAATTTATGTAGAATTTTTTTCTCTCAAGTGAATGAATGACTAGACTGACTTTTAATTATGAAGGGCCTCTGAGTAACAGGGATGGAGATCGCAATTTTGACATATGTGATTTTGGAGTTATTTTTTAATCCCCTCTCTAACTAAATTTCTAAAACCTTCACTTGCAAAACTAATATGATGAAATATCACAATATATTGAGTTCTCTTTGAATGACTTCATAATAATTAAGGCATTTGATGACAGAAGAGCTCCTATTTAAAGATAATAATAAAATGTAATTGTCATTTCAAGATCAACTTGAATGATTCAATTTTGATTTTATTACATCTTAACCAAATAAACAGATGAAGTTAAAAGATTCGACATTCATTGGAGAAGGAATAGGTGAGAGGAACATTTATAATTTATCAATGTGAATAGGCAAGAGGCTGGCAAAGGGTTTGTGCTTAGGCACAAATTGTCTGTTTTTGTTGTTATATTTCAAAAGAGGAAGATCATGCGTTGTTATTTACATCGAAAAATAAAAAATAAAATTCCCTTTATTCATCCCCAAGAGGAAATTTGTCTTTAGGGTCTATTCCAAGGGAAGAGTGGAATAACCCAGGCGTCAGCCGCAGAGCAGCGCCGCAAAGTGAGCTAGGGCGAAGTGACTTGCTCAAGGCCCTTGTAAGGGTAAGCATGACACAGTGCTTTGTTCACAGAAGGTACTGAGTTTGATTCCTAGCAGTGCGATTTGGCCTTGAACAAGTCACATCAGTCACATCACCCAAGCTCCCATTTCAGCCCTGTAACTCTGGAATAAACCTTAAAGTCAAATTTTCCTTTGGGGTTGAATATATATTTTTACACATTTTATTTTAAAGATTTTACTCATAATATATTTACCAGAGCTTTATTGTTTCTCTTCATCTTCAAGATGTTCTGCAAGTAATTTGTAAAAACCTCGTACCCGCTGTACCCTTGGAAGAAGTTGATGATCGAATATTCTCTCGTATATCCCTACCAGTAGGTTTTGATTTTCATTTCTTATCAATTTGGATGGGAGCATCACCCTTGAATCATATACCTATGATGTTCGCATGGGTGTACGATCCGATAGTGATGTCGTTTCTTCTTCTCTTTACTAGCCTATCCTGCTTCTTTGGTTTGTGATTGTATTTTTGACAGGGATATTTTTTTTTCGTAAATCTTCTGCCTGTTCTTGGTTATTTATAATTTAGCTTATGATATCTTTAGGTTATGATTTTGATTTACATTTGTACTATTTTTGTTAGATTGCTTGTTTTTTTGTTTCAGCGGTCTCTCATATAACCTCAATTGTGTTGGAAGAGACCTAAAGCAACAAACAAACAAATCTTATCAATTGTCATAATAATAGTAAGTAGGCAATAGTGACTTTGCCCAGGTTGATATTAATTGGAAATCTATCATAAATCTGTTTTTGGTGACAATTCAAGTCAATCTTTTAATATTTTTAATGTTTCATTTCATGCATTTGTCTGTAATATGGTAAATTTCTTCAGCCGTCAATTAATTCTATTTCTTGTCATTTTCTTTATTTTACACAATTTTATAAGTCAAAGAATGTGTTGCTGATGTAGTATTAAAATGGAATGCTGCTTAGTATTCAATACAAACCTTATCATACTCACTTATGGGGGAAAAGTAGCAGTAGTATGTTTTATCAATGTTATCATGATTTTTTAATAATCAAATGCAGTATTTGCCTAGTTATCTTTTTCTACCTTTTCTCTTATTTATTTGCATGCATCAGATTCGCAGTCTTGTGAAAGATGTCCTCAATAAAGTACATTTGAATGTTGAAGGACCCCTTAAAGACACTGTAGAGGAGCTCAAAGATGTCATTGTTGAATGTTTACAAGTCAGTATTTGTGTGTGCGAATGAGATAATGTGGTTGTGGCATTGTTAAGATTCATCTTAGCAACGCCACTACCACATTATCTCTTTCGTCTGTAGTGTTTCATTCATCCTGTTTTGTTGATAAAGGGGAAACCTGAAACATCCTTTTTATCTGTTTTCGTATATTAAATTGAAGCTTACATTCAATTTCACATTGTTATTTATTTCTTCAAGCATCGAACAGCAACATTTACAAACTTATGTCATGATGTTGTTGCATAATGTGATAAGAGAAAAAATTGGTCTACTCTTAATCAAGCCGTAAAAAAAAAATTATTATATTTTAGAATGCTTTTCAATGGACCAATGGCAGTTTTGGGTATGCAGCCTTGTGCATACTCAAAGAAGAAACACATTTTAACTAATTGTTTTTTTTTGGGACATTGACTTAGCACAAAAATTCAGAATCAGCTTAAATGCTGTGTCCTTCTTTATGCACACCCTGCCTGATTCTAGGAGACTGCTTATAAACAGCGACTACTTTATTCTTCTTCTTGTTCTTCAGTTTTTCTTCTTCTTCTTCCTCTTCTTCTTCTTCTTCTTCTTCTTCTTCTTCTTCTTCTTCTTCTTCTTCTTCTTCTTCTTCTTCTTCTTCTCTTATTATTATTATTATATTATTATTATTATATTATTATTATTATTATTATATTATCATTATTATTATTAGTAGTAGTAGTATTATTATTATATTATTTATTATTAATTATTATATTATTTATTATTATTATTATTATTATTATTATTAAAATTATTGATATTATAAGCTGTTGTTGTTGTCATTTCAATTTTTAAATATATAATCACAATAATTTCTTTTAATCAACAAAAGCTGAATAATTTCTCATCCTCTAGTGGCTTGCTTGTATATTAGAGTCTGTAGAGACGTGTCTACAGCAAGTGCAACTGGCCTCTATTATCCCTTTTTCCTGTATTCACTCATTGCCAGCATGTGCCATTGGTGTTCTTACTCAGATGTACCAACATTGTAAGGTAAGACTTTAAATAGATTACCCCACAAATCATTTTATATCACACAATACAAGCTAGAGTTTTAAAAAACACTTTATTCAAAGGCCTTATCATAACCAACTGGCTCTGCTTGGTGTAAGGGAATGAATTGAAATCATTGATATACTGCATAGTTTAATTTGAAACAGAAGATTATCATTTTATCTATTTATTTTCGACTTTGATTGACACACGTATGGTGATTAAGTAGGCCTTCAAAGTCATAATGCCCATAGAGCCAGAGTTTTTCCCGGTATCTATAGCGTGAAATGGGCAATAGAAGTTGCTTGCTACCCTTTAGATAGGACACTCATCTATAGCAAAGTACTTTCCACCAAATCTAAGAGACCCAGCTACCCAATGACTTCAAGGTGGACAGGGGTTCCGAAAAAAATCTTGTCTGCACCCAGGATCGATCTCGATCACCTTGCTCTACCAACTGGAACCCCCCCCCCCCCCTCCAATTGAACCTATTATTTCCTTTTATTTATCCATACCTTAAAAAGGATTCAGCACATTAGAATCAATAAATAATTTTGCATTTATAGCACAATATCCACTAAACATGCTCAAAGTTCTTTACAAGGGGCCCCTAGCCAGCAGAAACACATGTAAGACAAGACCCGATATTATAATTTTTTTTCCAACATAGACAATGCTAACAACACCCAGGTTCTCATTTTACACCTGAGTATGGTGAGAGAATTTTAGTAGAGAGCCTTTTCCAAGGATTCCAGATGAGCTGCTCAGAGTGGGACTCGAACACTGGACCTTCCAGTCCATTGGGGAGTGTCATACCACAAGACCATGTAGCTGCACATACATAAATATACATATGGGTAAAATAATGTCAAACTTTGAGCCATCATATCAATTTCAGTTATCATTTCCTTATGATCTGATATTGAAATAAGCTCAACACAATAATTTTTCTGTAATGGTTGTGTTTATAGTTAATTATAATAATTTTCTTTCATGATTGTTACAGGAGAGCTCCAATCTGTATGGAAATTTGCTAGATGACTTAGGAGAGCCTCTCTCTGCCATCTTTAAAAAGGCACACTCTTTACAAGTGGTATAACTTGCTTTGTCTTGTTTAAATATTATGAATTGAGCTAAAACTATTGTAACAACTAACTTATAACACTTTAGTATTCCCAGACCTGCCAACATTCGGGATATTATAAGGAAATTCCCTATATTTGTTCTCATTCCCAATTTCCCTAAATATCAGCTATTTTCCCTGATTTTGATTGTAATTTATTATTCCAGAAAGAAAAAAAATCATCATTATTATCATCATCAACTACATCAAAATTATCACCATCGTTACCATCACTATCATTACCAACAATATCACCACTTTCACTACCATCGTCATCATCATTGCAGCCACCACGATCACAACAATCATCATCATCAGCACTACCACCATCAACATCACCATTAGCACCATCACCGTTATCATCATTGCCACCACCACCACCATTATCATCAGCACTGCCATCACATCTTCATTTTGTCTCAGATTTGCCAAAGAATTTTCCTGAATTTCATCTCTGAATCTGAAAATTTAGTCCTTATAAATATCACAGACCTCCCGCGGGAAATTTGTATTTACAAGATTTACATTCTTGATTTATCTAATTTTCCAAATCTTTTGCTTTTTATTCTTCTAATTTGACTATTCAAGAAAAAAAGTATTTTTATCATTATCATCATCTTCATCATCATCATCATCATCATCCACCATACAAAATCCCTGATTTGCTAATAATTTTCCCTAACTTTGTTTTTGATAAGTTTTGTGCCTGATATTTAAAAAAAGAAACTGATATAGCCTATAATTTTTCTTTTTGGTCAAATCATTCACAGTACACAACTCAAGGCAGCTGGTTATTTACTTTAACTAAAATTTTAATTTTTACTTCATATTTAAGAGAACCTCATCATGATAAATGGTATTATGTCGGGATGATTTAGGTGCTGGAAATTGAATTTATTCCCTCTAATATGATATTAGTCATTCAGAGCCATTAAGCCCATGCAGTCAGAGCTCATCCTGTTTTCTATAGTGTGAAACGGATAATAGCCATTGCTTGCTACCTTTTGGATAGGATGCCAGTCTTTCCATCAGATCCAACAGACCCAGCTACAATCACTGTTGGGGGTCAGAAAAAAAATCTCAGCTCCACTCAGGGTCGATCTTGGTTCCTTTGCTCATGAAGCAAGTGCTCTAACAATTGAGCTGTGGGATCCCCCCCATTAATATGAAGCTTGTGGTGTTAATTTTTCTTCGATATGTTGGAGAATGAATACAATTTCTGCAATGCATAAAAACTTGAAGGTCCTATTTCTCATCATTTATTTCCAAAAAGGACCTGCTTCCTTTTTCATTCCTATTGGTAGAAATACAAATTTGTTTTCATTTTTGACAAAGAGATTGTGACGTTTTGTCCAAGACATAGATGAAGAGATTCACTTCTTCTATCATTTACCTCTGTTCTCCCCTTTATCTAAGCCCATTGTTAGTGGGGCAGGGAGGCACTTACTGTGTCTTCTATCCGCTTGTCTTCCAACTCACTCTCTGTCTTTGTCTTGGAATGAGATAACTTTGTTTTGTCCTGGCCCTGGCCGGATACTCTAACTGAGAGGGAAACAGTCAAATGTATAGTTAGTTTTGGGAGATGATATTTTTTACCTTGTAAAACGCTCTCTGTTATGCATTGAATTATGTTTTCTTTATAATATATACGATTTGTAAAACATTTGAGTGTATTCCTCTTAGTTGGGACCTGTGCTTGTGTCTGGATGAGACTTTTAGTGATCTCAAACTAAGTACTTTGATAGTGTGCTCTTGGAATCTACACCTGTTTCCTGTTTGAACCAATTCCCCTTTGTCTTACCTTTTCTTGGGTGCTTTAATTGTAATTCTAGAACTTTTTACTATCCCATTTTCTTCCTTTTTACTGGCGCTGATATGACCTTAATGTGTTGCAAGTGCCGTAAAACCCTTAAAAACATAAAACAAAAACATAAGCACATTGTGTTACTTTTCCTTTTGCTTAAAGGACGCATGTATGTTGTAAGCACCATTAAACAAAACCAAAAAACAACAGAGCAAACTATATTTTCATTGTTGAAATTTATGTTTAATTGTTGGGCTCATTCTTCCTTAAAGCCTATCATTACCCACTAAATCATAGTTAATGCTTTGTTTTTTTAATTTTGTAAAATACATTTTCATCCTTATTCCAAATCTAGAGCTTGCTATCGTTGTTAGATAAAACATCTGTACCAAATTCAGGTTTGGAGGAACATGTCAAAGTCTTGTGCAAAGGTTTGTGAAGAGTGTTCGCGTTTATGGTTTTCTGTTGTTGTTTTTAAATGGGTTTGCAAGCATTATTATTATTATTATTATTATTATTATTATTATTATTATTATTATTATTATTATTATTATTATATTCTTTTTTTTTTTTTTATTTCTTTTTTTTTTTTTTCTAATCTGTAACTGTTGGTTTAATGCTTTTTATACCTGGATAAACTATAGATCTTATGGCTCACAGGACCTTATAGTTACTAAAAATGATAATAAAATCAGGTATTGCTCCTTTATTTGCTATCTATCTATTTACATGAGCACTGTTATAAAGTGATATAATCACACTTTGTGTCATACAGTTGTCGTTGATGACAATTTTAAGTCGTTGTTTTCAGGTTAACCCATTTTCACTGTGTTTTATAACTGATATTGACAAAGCCATGAGATGTGTTGCGTTTTTCATGATTTTTGTTGGTTTGTTTGTTCTAGCTAGTGTATATTCTTGCTAGGTTTGTTAAAATTTACAAACGAAACGTTTTTTAGAATACAAATTAATGTTTTATATAATGCTGGAGGTATTTTGAAAATTGAAAACAGAATTAATAGAAAAATACTTGATTTGAAATTACTTTTATTATCTTTTCATACTTTATAACTTTTTTAAATATGGGTTTGTTTCAGATTTTTAATTTCAGTCATATAACAAGAAGTTAGATTTTGATGTATGTGAACAATATTCGAATTAAATATATTGACATGAATCTCATCCTTTATAAAAGCAGTTATGTTTGTTTATCTGAAAATTTATGATTGAGTCCAATTGAATCCAATTTGTCTTGTCATGTATTTTATTCTCAAAGTATGCAATGGCCTGTTTGAGGTGTGCAAAGTGGTTACATCTCTGGACATCAAACTGGTCGTTGGTCTCTGGAAAAGTATATCTAGGTAAAATCGTTTATCGGGGTTATTTTTTAATTATGTAGGATTATGTTAATGACAAGACAGACCCTTTATTAAAACAGGAAATCAGTAAATGCTGATTTTAGGATGGTCCAAAAAAAAAAAAAAATCAGCTCAATTATCTTGCTGTGGATAATCTTTTTTCTTTTTTGTTTTTTTTTTTAAAAAAAAAAAGGATAATCTTTTTTCTTGTATTTTTCATTCGTTTTATTTGGAAATGTACCTTGTTGATTTTGCCATAGCAAAAATATCTAAGAGACATAATGATTCAATTTTGATTTTGACCCAACAGCATATTTTTTGCATTGTCTTAGTTTGGCATCTTATACCCAATTTTCCTGTGCCACTACTCAAGTCTGTTTCTATTCTACATTTTTTCTCATTCAAAATCAAGATCCTATGAGTTTGATAAAGGATGCAGAAATGTGTTACAGTTTTACAGATTAAGTTGAAATCAAAATCTTATGAAAGAACTCAGAAACCTATTCTTATTTTATTATCATTGTCAGGCAGACCAAATGGAAACGTCATTCGTTCACTAGCCTCTGTGATAAAAAATAATCTCGAAAAATTGCACCAAGTAATTCTGGTTATAATTATTTGATGCTATCCATTCTCGCTGAGATTTTAAGCTTGTGGGACTTTTTGATAATTTCAAATTAGAATCAAAGATAGATGTCTTTGATCAACTTTTCTATTCTCTTTATTTGGACTAGTCTTATAATTCCTTTTTTTTTTTAATCGAATATTGATCTTAATTCTCATATATATATTTTTTTTTGTCTAAATGACTTAGTGCGCCACAGAACTCTTAAAAACAGCAAAGACTTTACTCATGGATAGTTGAGCACTATATAAATAAAATATTATTATTAAAGACACACACGTCTGCTTATTTCTTTTTAAACTAGAGAATTTTTTTTTTTTTTGTTTTTTGTTTTTTGGTTGATATTTATAGTAGATGAGTAATTAAATATTGTTTCCAATCCATATAGATTATGCAGTCAAAATCAAAGTCTACTGAGAGATCGTCTAGATGTTTCCCCTTTGATATGCTACCTCTGTGACGAGTTGACCAGTGGATACTCCTACCTGTTTCAGCTTTGTCCCTCAGCCAATGGTGAATCGCTTGTGAGTGATTGTCATTTTAATAATAATAATATATACTTTATTCATCAAAAAAAAAAATGGAAATTCATTTACAGACGTGGCATTCATAAAAATGTATAAACACAAAGTTGAGAATCGATGGCGACGATGTATACATATATATTTTTTTTTTTTTTTTGTCAACGCCCAAGTGCCGCAGTTATACAGAAGTACCGGTTTTACGAGAGCACGGTACAGTTTCAGTTTGGTTTTTCTCTTTATTTTGTCACCTCTAATCCATACATTGGTGAGTTTACTGAGTGCGGCGTTTGATAGCTGTTTTCTTCTTTGTTCATCCTCGGTGTCTCCAATTAGTGAGCCGACTTTCTTTGTTCTTTTCCATTCCTCTTTGTTCCTCGATATTGTTGTAAATTCGGTTTTATTGGCATTGACTTGGAGGTTATATTTCATGAGGGTATTTTGTATGATGTCTATATTTGCTGGTCGACATCATCTGCATAGGCGATTTCTCTAGGGATTGCATTCTCAATATGAGTCGTTGGTTTTGGAATGACTTTTCGAACTTCTTTCAGAACATCTGGATGCCTTCCATCGCACACAGCTAAGAAGGGTACTGGACATCAAATACCCAAAAAAGGTCTCAAATGAATCACTCTATAAGATCACAAAAGAAAGACCAATCTCCCTTGACATTTTACAACAACGATGGCAACTTTTTGGTCACATACTACACAGGGACAAAAACATACCAGCTAACCAAGCCATGTCGGGATACTTCCAAAAACACGGGAACCTTTTCAGAGGAAGACCGATCACAACACTCCCTGTGATCCTTAACAAAAACCTCACAACACTTGGACAAAGCATTAGTCTCATAACGGCAGGGGACCTTGAAAATCTGAGAACCCTAGCAGAGGACCGGCAATATTGGAGACACCTCACACAGGAAATACTGGAAACAGCCAAGGCGACCCGATCTTTCGGTCGAGACGCGAAAGGCATCTAAGAAGAAGAAGAAGAATATATATATATATATATATATATATATATATATATGTACACATATATATATATATATGCAAATGCACAAAAATGTAAAAATATACAACCAAGAACCAATAGCAACACTATTAATTTGATAAAATGAGATAGGCCTTTAGTCTGAACTTGTGTGTGTATATTTAAAAGATAGTATTTAATTTAAATCACAGTTGCTCGTTAAAAATTCAAACACCATTTGGCAAAAATGAATTAAGGTGACGTGTTGTCTTTGTTTTTATAGATATAAGAACTTAATATATTTGTGAAGGGGGTGATTGCGCCATCCTTCATAACTTATCTTCCTCTTGATTAGAAGAGAGGTGTCCCACCTGGGGATAGCAGCCAGTTTAACACTGATGTTAAATCTATATTATATAAAGTTATGATTTGAGACAAGATAGAGAACATTGCTTCAATTTTGTGTGGATTTTATTTTTTCATATGGAAAAGATATCTTCTTCAATTTATTGGTTTAAAAATGATATGATGCAGATTTGTGCTTAGAAAATAGATTGGCATGATTGAGGTACCAATATATGGATGAATAGGAAAACACTTTTATTGGTATCAAGTTTACTCAAGTACAAAAAAGAAAAATAGAAAATTTCAGGAAGAACACATAGATTTGCTTGGAAAAGTAAAGTCCTTGACTCAGCTGTGAATGGGTATTAATTAATAGCTAGCTGATGGATAATCTAAGACTGCTAAGGCTACTGCTCGTTGGAATAGATTTCATACAAGGGACTTGATGAAGCCATAGAAATACGTTACATAACTTGGCATGTTTAAATAGACCTAAAATATGGGAGACCATGCTTTATGGCAAAGCAACAATGTTTTGTCCAAAATTAGTGTGCAAGTGTCCAAAAAGGTATTTACATGTGTCTTTTTATATTATACATTTACCTTGTCCACCAAGAGATAAAAATTTTGCACAGCACTCTTAACCTGACAATAAAATGGTTCAATGTGTATCCAATATCTATTATTTACGAGATTGGTACTATACAAGCATATTAATTTGTCATCATCATCATCATCATCATCATCATCATCATCATCATTATTATTATTATTATTATTTATTATTATTATTATTATTATTATTATTATTATTATTATTATTATATATTACTACTACTATTACTATTGATGTCGTTGTTATATTTATTAGTTATTTTGTATTTAGTAATCTTGTTTTTTCCAATTTTCAGTCTCAAGGTGACAACAAAACATTTACCAAATGTCTTAAAGTCCAAGGGTTTCAAATGAAGGTTCTAGTTGCGTTGCTCAGAGATTTCGTTGATTATCTCGGTCCATGTGAGCAACACATTTTGAAGTTGTTGCTATATATACTAAGGTTGGTATTTTATTCATTTTCGCCTACCTCAAGGTCAAAGGTTGTGGAGATCCTTTCACATTTAAAACATTATAGATATTATATTTACATGGTGTAAGAGTTGCCGGCTACAGCCGCCTGCACCGATTGGATTACTGAAAAAAACGTCGCCGGCTTTTTGATTGATTTTTTAATTTTTTTTTGTGACAAGAAACTTAACAAATTACTCCATTACAACCTTTGAATTAAACATACAACAATTGTGGACTACTATTATGAAGACTAGATGCTGAGAACAAGACTTCAAATGACGAGGTGAAGTCCGTGAATCTTGCAGGCTTTTTCAGATTATATGTCTGGTCATAAGTAGACTTGCAGGCTTTTTGAGGTCCAGTTGCTTGCACCCATGTATTTATATTTATTATATATAAAAAAAATTAATTTACAGTTTTCCCATTCACCTTCTTACCTTTAATTATTCAAATAGATAAATGTGATGGTCTGATAAAAGGTGTTAGATGTGAGTGACTCTGATTGTTTTTGAGATATGATCAATAAAAAGTAAGACTAAAACCTGTATAAAATGGTGGTTTGGTATACTGAACAACCTGTAATGTTGTTATTTTGAAAATTTAAACTCCATTTTATGAAGAATTGCTTTGTACATTTCCACTAGCTTTAGGGATTCGATTTTTTAAATTACATTTTGTCAGGCCACCGTACACATGGAATGCATTATAATTGAAAATATTTTCAGATGTTTACCACCGAGTTTAAGTGCCTTGTCAGTGTCAGAGAGTCAGGAGAGTGAGATAAGGGGCCAGGTGGCCAATGCTGTGGTACCAGTTCTACAACACCTTGTGACCAACCGAGCATTTAGGATATATCTAACATCAAACATAGGAGGTATTAATGTGATGATTTGTTATAGTAATAAGGTCCCCGGAAAGGGGGGGGGGGGGCAATCATTTCTAAAGGACTTTCCCATTGTATATAGGTAGTCATTAAAATGAAACTCTGTAACAATAATACTTTGTGTTAAAATAATGATCTAATCCTGTCGTCAAAGATTTGAATTCTTCTCATGTATCCTTCTGCACTAGTATGTCTGTTAATTAAATTTTGATCATTCACACGTTCATCAAAGAATTGCTTTTTGCTACGTACATGTCTAAAGAAATTGCAATTCACCGTCTTTATAAATGAATATCTTGTTTTCTTGTTAAAATGTTTGGCTTACTTTTGTGTAATTTTATTTTGTTTCTTCTCATTTTGATCTTCTCTCCTGTTTTATTTTTCTTTTGTTTTTTTGTTTTTTTGTTTTTTTAATTAGCAATGACCGATTTTAAAATTTTTGTTTTTTTTTGTTTTCTTGTTTTCCAGACCAGAACGTTGAAGATCATCTCCCTTTATTGTTGTTGCAGTTGAATGTCCTTGACCTTTTACCAAAATGTGATGGTGAGGAGAGAAAAATGGATTATTATGTCTGGGTGATTTAGAATATGTGATGTTTGAGTTATAATTATGTTTTATTGGGAGCAATAGATGCACTCCCCTAAAAGTGACAAGGACTAAAATGAAAATGTCCTATTTTAATCAAATTAAATTAAAATAATAATAATAATTATTATTATTTATTATTATTATTATTATTATTATTATTATTATTATTATTATTATTATTATTATTATTATTATTATTATTACTATTATTATTATTACTATTATAGTATTAATGTTAATAGTATTGATAATACTAATAATAATAATAATAATGCAAACACAATTCATTTAGATCTAAACATTAACCATTTTGTATTTCTCTGGCTGTGATTTGTTCCCAGCTGATGTTGTGGACTGCTGGTTATCTCAGGCCGATCATGACAGCCATTCACCAACTCAAAATCTTCTCATGGCTGTATTTCAATCTGTGGAAAAGTGTAAGTCTATTTTTTAAAATGATTTCAAACTGGAATTTAAAATGCTAATGAAAAGTTGTCAAGTAATAAGATTCATTTCTTTGATATAAATGTTTCCTCAATATACAGTGAAACCCATATAGAACATGTCCGGATAAAACGGGGTTTTTTATAATCCCTTTTTTTTTTCTCTTTTTTCTTCCTCTTTGCCTTAAGTAAAATTTACCGGCCACAGCAAGGTCTTTTAAGAGCCTAATCAGTTATAACAAGGGTCACCCAGATACCAAGAATTGAATATATATATGTCTAAAAAAATTTTAATTGCAAAATTTAAGTTAGTTTTTTTTACAGTTTAAGATACAACACTTTCTCATTGAAGATAGCATATTGAGGGTGTCCGACTCGAACCATGTAAGTGCAAGAGAGGTGATTCTGAGAAGGAAAAAAAAATATTTAAAAACAGCTTCTTCAATAACATTTATCATTTGTGATAAGATGACATTCCTATTCCTGCCAAGACTATTGCAACTGATTAACAGGATTGTGATTGTTCTCTCTTGATCACAAGGGTAGGAGAGGGTTTGGGTTTTGATATAGGCACTTGCACATTTAGAGTTGGCTGCCCTCAATGTAATCGAGGTGCAGGGTCATGTATGTAAATATTTATAATGGGCATTACCACAATTTGACTATACTGGTTTGCTTCACAAAACGTCATTGATTTCACCTATCAGATCATATGAAACCAAATTTTGATTTCATATACAGTGATATCACCTGTCAGCATCGTTTTCTTAAAATAGTGGTCACAAAAAATTGATTAAAAAAAGATCAATAGCAATTATTGCATATAATTTCCTGGTCAGTCTTTTTTGTGTTTCAAGTCACCAAATGTTTCCATCAGTAGTCCTTCAGAGCCGTTGGGCCCATGGAGCCGGAGTTTATCCCAGTTTCTATAGTGTGAAACGGACAACAGCAATTGCTTGCTATCCTTTGGATAGGACTAGTTTATCGCAAAGTACTTTCTGCCAAATCTAACAGACTCAGCTACCCATTCACTACTGGATGGACAGGGGGGGGGTCCGAAAAAAATCTTGACTGCACCCAGGATCAATCTCGGTCCCTTTGCAACTGAGCTATTGGGACCCCCAAACGTTTCCATCATGGGGGGGGGGGGGGCAGAAAAATGTCCTTATTTTTTATCTCAGTGTTCGCATATTTGACATGAGTGTTTTTACCATTGATTAGGTGAAACCAACGTTAGGTGATAAACATATGGGTGGAGATGACTTTGACAACAGTTTAGATTTCATACAGAATCAGTTGTATTAATCAAAAGTTTTTTGGATAGTTTTTAAAAAATAGAGTGGTCCATTGATAACAGTGGTGATTAAAGGTTAACAACAAATGAAGTGAGTTGGAAAGTGCCATAAGACTGCAGAGAATAAAAACTTTGCGGCAGCGATGGGGGCTTGAACCCGTGACCTTTCTGTTACCACAACTCCACCTGGCCGGGGATATCGTGACTCCACCGTATGAGCTATCCACGACCTGAATTAAAGTTTAACAGTATTCCCTGTTTTATTCCTCATTATTTTTTTCTAATAAATAGATCAGTTATAACAATAACAAACAATCCAGAGCCTGGGAATGAAGAGAACTTGATCTGAAATAAATAGTTAGAATTTGAACACACACTCATTTATTCGCAAACATCACAACACACACATACACATACACACACACACACACACACACACACACACACACATACAAAAAACAATTCATGCAAAACCAAGAGCAGTCCAAGGGAAGGACTCTTCCTAAAGAAATTTGCCAATTTAAACTCTAAAACTTGCCATAAAAAGGTGATATTTGGCTCAAAATGTGTCAAAATTTCCCATAATATCAGCCAAATCTGAAAATTATCAGAGCTAACTCAAAATATGGTTGTTTCCCTTGAAAATCAGTTGTATCGAAAAGTCAAGAAAAACAAAAATTTAAGCATGGATAGCGAGTTCTCATGTGTGATAACAAAATTTTTTCCAAATAGGTTATGTAGAAATGAGATTTCCAGTTATGCTCCCTGGACCAATGGTGGAAGGCAAACCACAAAGGTATTTTTTTTTTTTTTTAATGTCAAAACTTTGACTTTATGGTTATTTCATTTTTTTAATGACTGCATTCCTTTTTTATGTTTGGGAAGTTGTCCTTTGCCTTGTGTTCAATAAAGTCTGAAGATATTTTTCTACAAAGCATGATTATTATTTTGCAAAGAATGCATGACAGCCTTAAATAAAATGCAATACGATTTTGTGTATGTTGATATTAGTACTGGTGGCAGGTTGTTAGATGAAACTTGTTTTATACAGTTTGACAGTATATCCTTGTGATAAAATCTGTAAATATATTTTGTTTATTTTAAGTTAAGAGAGAGAAAAATATAGCCATCAATCACTCAGAGTTGGACTTTTCATTACAGAAACTTTTATTTGTTAACCACCCTTAGGATAGGTTGTTAGTTTATTTTAAATTATTTTCTGCCAATTCTAACAGACACGGGTACATTATCACTTGTGGACATAGGGGTTAGACCCAAAACATTTCTACTGAATTCGAAATTGATAGCCAATCCTTTGTATGTGAGTTAGGTGCTCTAACAATACAGCTGGACTTTCCCAAGAAAACTCATGATGGCCTCAATCAATACAATTATTAGGACCCCTTAATACATTTGAAGTGACATCCCAACTGGCTGCTCACCCTATTGCTGTTGTTAATGTGAACACTTATAAAACAGTCTGTTTTCATCTCAAGACTATTTTTAAAACAGCTATTTCCAACATTCCATTCCCAGTCAAGTCAGCTTGTATCACCATGTAGCCATTCATCTCTGCGGATTTATTGGAGCCTGTTCTGTCCGTCATTTCACAATACTGGTATTTATCACACTGCTTCATTATAATTTTCAATTTTATTCTTCGGATATATTATTTCATCAAACAAGATACAAAGTGTGCTGTTGCTCAAATGTCATTTAAGTTATGATGATGATGATGATGATAACAAGAATGGTAATAAAAGCAGTATTGATCACCGTAGTGATAATGGTAATGGTTGTTATAATCATATCAACAAAATAGATATTAATTTTTTGAAGATTTCGAAAAAGTATATTCACTCACTTAAATTTTTTAGACACTTTTAAGCTCATTTTTGTGGTGATTTGTTTATCTTCATCACATTTTGTTTGGCACATTTACATAACAATTTAATTTATTGATGAGTCATTTGATTGTTAGGTAGCAGGTTTTGCAGGTTTCTATCCTGTTGAGAGCACCGCCTTGAAAAATAATTGATATTACTTTAGAATATATGCTCCATACTTTCTAATGGAAGGTGGGCTTTAAACGGAGTCATTGCCTTTTTGATAACATATAACTTAAGAATTTGTCAAAAAGGACATCGAACTACAATGTTTTCATATTCCCTTAAATTTTTGTTTTTACACAAATCCATTCAAGGAATGCAGCCTGCTAGAAACTGTATTCGGAAAAGACGAACTGTGTTCACTCCTTGCCACAGATTGCTGGTGTTTCTTGGCTAGGTGAGGATTAATTAAAGTTTACAAGTGTACGATAATCTTAAGGGTGATTTAGAGTTTCTTTGTTTAATCTTTTTGGCAAATTGTGAGTCATACTAAGGTAATTACTCAGATACTTATGAATGGTTTCCTTCAAAGGATTTTATGGATCCTATGTGCTGGACTGTTGATTTTTTAAATGTCCGTATTCATATAGTATTTCTCGATCCATCCAGTATTTGTCAAATCTGTTTTTAATTGAATTCCAAGCTTTTTAGGCCTATGATTTCATAAGGCAAAAGATTCCACAGCTAATTTTAGTTAATTGATATTTGAAATAAAGTTTCATACCCAAAATGAAAAAAATTTTGTAGTCAGTTTTCATGTTTGAATAGTTTTTTGGTTTCAAAATTTGGCACCATCAATTAAAGATGTAAATTTGATCTTATCAGATTTTTTTTCTGCCTTTATAAGGTAGAAATAATTCTTGATTCTTCCCTGTTATAAGTTCCCTATTATCATATTTTATTCAAAAATATTTTTATTTAAATACTTCTTTTTAGATGCACCAGGCATATTTATATTTTTGAAATGCGGGTTATATCTTTTGTATATTTAGAAAACTGAATTTTAGGGTTTTAGAAAACAAAAATATTGCAATTAGCTTCTTGCCTGGTCGAGAAATGTCTGATATTTTAAAATCAGCATATATTTTATTTGTTTTTTTTTTCCCTTCTTTTCTCTTCTTTTTTTTTAATTTTTTTTTTTTGGTTATATTTTTGGGTTTTTGTTTTGTTTTGTTTTGTTTTTTTATTTTGAATAATACTCAGGCCAACATTTTTAATTGTTTGATTTTGATTCATTTTCAGGCCAAAATTCTAGATCTCATAAATCATGAATATACCCATATTGTGTTTAATGTGGATGCATTATGTTCTATCGATTGGGGCATATTTATTCTTTAAAAATTCATGATCAAGATGATCTTCTTATGTTGTCTGTTATTTCGCCTTTAAATTCGAATAATATGAATTAAACCATATAATATTGTTCTTAAAATATGCTTAAACCTTCATTGATTCAACAGGTATGGTTCAGCCAGTTTATGCTACAACCACATCAAGGCATTGCTGCAAGCCGTTCAATCCTCTGTTAA
Organism: Berghia stephanieae; assembly: GCF_034508935.2. Taxonomy (NCBI): domain Eukaryota; kingdom Metazoa; phylum Mollusca; class Gastropoda; order Nudibranchia; family Aeolidiidae; genus Berghia; species Berghia stephanieae. The sequence goes on along the minus strand of NC_088368.1, from coordinate 33,461,757 downwards.
GTCTTCTGTCAAAGAACAAAGTTCAAATATCACACAGAGCAGATTGTTATATTTGCTCAGACGCCTTATTAAATTTTTATCACCTGAACACCAGGTAATTGCCTTATTATTTGTGATGCACAATTCTGTTGTAATATTGTTTTTCTCTAAATGATTCTAATTCTTACCTTACCGGGGTTCCTTCTCATCGAGGTTGATGCCATGGTCTTCCACATTTCTCTGCCTAGTGCCATGATGTGTTTGAGTTATTTTATCATTTCTAACTAGCCAATGAAGAAGTATTTCTGAATTCTAGACACTAATGAAAAAAGAAAAAAAAAAATGATTCCTCGATTGTTTTCTGATTTGCAGATTTATGTTCGTAATTTGGTCATTTGTATTATAATTCATGAATTGGCTGTAATTAAGTATTTTTCATCTAGATACAGAAATTCTGAATTTAAAGACATCCTAGCAAATTTAACTTACTTTGATACTTAATTTGATAAACAATCACTCTTTTTGCGGGACATCTGAATTGATAGTTATTTATTAGATTTATCCTTTTTCTTTTTCAATCTCGCTTGTTATATTTTTTTCATATAACATTTGTCTTGTCCCTTTTCATCAAGGCTAGTTTGGTTGACCTCTATGCACCAGAACATAATCTTGATCTTTGGTTAAACCTGACCTTAACTCCATTCTGTGACAAAGTACAAGGTGTTTTAGGGAAGAAGTTTACTTCTTTCGCTCTCAGAATTTTGAATGCTGAAACTGGGAAAGCAAATGAAGTAGTGAGTATGATGTTGCTACAATCAATATTGAAAGAAAACATTTCAGTTGTTTAGTTTGCTTTGTTTTTTGTTCTTTTTTTTTTGTTGTTTTTTTGGGGTTTTTTACTTTTGGATAGGGGGAGGGGTATATTTCTCACCCATTGATATTTTATTATTCACCTACGTTTTAAAATTAGATCAAGTAATAAAATAGAAAATTTATAATAACCTCTGCCGAACAAGTGACTTATACTTATACAGATAAAAGATCTGATGAATTCAATGATTTTTCCTCTGTATATATATTTTGTGACTTTATATCAATATCTTTTTCACCCCAGTAGAGATTGATAGATTAAATCTCATTATTCATTCCCAAGGGGAAATTTTTCTTAAGGGTTCATTTCAAAGGAGTACTGTTATAACCAAGGCATCAGCCATAGGACAGTGCTGAAAGGTGAATTATGGGGATGTGTGGATTAGAACTGTAACTTTTGGAAAAGAAACAAACACCATACCACAGTGCAACATTGCCCCCGATTCATTGGATATGAAATGAATAAGTTCGAGATACAATTCACTTGTAAAGTTATTTTGGCTTAGTCTCCTCAACTTCCCCATTAAGAATAATGAAATTGAACGCATAGGGTTTGGTTATAAAATATTGGCAAAGGCTCCAACTTGGCAGTATTATAAAACTTACAAATTTAAATAACTGGTATAACTTTGTTGATGTGTTGTTTTTTCTGTATTATTTCATCTTCAAATCAGTTTCAAGCTCTTGATTGCCTGAACCAACTACTGTCCAATTCATCAGTGCTAAGTTCTTGTATCGACCAAGCACAGCAAGCCATTCTATTGGAAGCTGTCACTCAACTGTGGGCCAATCAACTGTCAGCTCCAGAAGACTTAAGGCCAATCAGGGACATGCTTTTAGTGAAACTGCTCCCTGTGACAAAATATTTTTTATCATCAATGGAAACCAAAAACATTCTGCAGGTAATTGATTATACAGTACTACTGCCAAAAGATTAAAAATCTATAATGATTATGAGAGAGTGGTATAGTTATAAAAGTAAGAGTCATAGGTCATCCGTTTATTTTGAAAATATTTAAATTTTAATATGTTGTTCGTGGAACTCATTATCTGTTTCATAATAGCAAAATAAGTATCAGCACAAATTAATTTTCCACGTTCTTGTATTACACATAAAATGCCATCCTTAGCCTGTACTTATTATCAATTTTGATTTTATGTGGAAATGAACAAAAACCAAAAATTGGATTTGAATAAAAAATTATTAGATTTGTAATCTTTTTTTTAAATAAAAAAGTAATTTTATTCTCCTCAATAAAATCATATAAATTTTACTAAAATTTCATAATTTGATTTTCAACGACTGATTTATCATAAATCATACCAGATTAAGATGGTAGGCCTAGTTCATATATATTTGATGCTATCCTGTAGCACTGCTTTGTTTATTTCATAATTGTAATAAATGATTTATTTACAGATAAAGGGTCATTTTGTTGTAATGTGCATTTGTGGTATTAGCAAGTAAAAACTTTTTGTGTCATCCTTTTATTCTTTAATATCTGCAATGGTGTTGAAACTTGTCCCTGATCCTGAGTGATTCAAGTCCTTCATGTTATCGATGGATATAGGATTACTTCATTGAAATGTGTATTTGTGATGTCTGTGTTTTCACAAGTTGAGTTTTAAACTTTGTTTTTATTATCTGCAATAATAGTATTGTTACTTTTGTTTGGTCATAGGTGATTTGAATCCTTTATTATATCAATGACTACAAGATTATTTCATTGTAATCTCTTAATTCTTAGCATCCGTCCCTAACCATGCACATTACAGTTTCAATATACATTTATTTAAAAAAAACGAAAATTTACTTGATCTTTTAGATAGCTCTAAATGGACTCAAAGCACATTACAAGGGGTTTACTTGATCTTTTAGATAGCTCTAAATGGACTCAAAGCACATTACAAGGAGTTTACTTGATCTTTTAGATAGCTCTAAATGGACTCAAAGCACATTACAAGGGGTTTACTTGATATTTTAGATATCTCTAAATGGACTCAAACCACATTACAAGGGGTTCACTTGATCTTTTAGATAGCTCTATATGGACTCAAAGCACATTATAAGGGGTTTACTTGATCTTTTAGATAGCTCTAAATGGACTCAAAGCACATTATAAGGGGTTTACTTGATCTTTTAGATAGCTCTAAATGGACTCAAAGCACATTATAAGGGGTCCCAAGCCAACAGCGTCAGTTAACATATGAGACAAGGCTTGACACCTATAAGTTGCTATTACATTTTTTTTTTATTGACAGAGACAACATTGTTAATGGTCATGTACTCATTTTACATCTGAGGGGGATGAGAGAATTTGAGATTTTTTTTTTTTCAGGATAAAACTTTGCGCCACCTAAAGCAGAACTCAAACCCCAAAGGCAAGTGTCGTACCACAAGACCACAAAGCCGCACTAACTAGAGTCTGGTTTTGCTTATGGTGCATCTGTGGTTTGAGTCCCACAGCAATTATCATTGACATCCACCAGTGTTGTTTTTGTGTTTGTGATAAAATAAATATTAATTTGTATTTGATCTTCTTCTTCTACAAATAAACCAATGACTCAGAGTAGTATTACTGTCGATGGGCACAACTTGGAGAAGAAGAAAAAATTATGGTATTTTCCTTATTTTCTGCAGTTTATCTTTATAATGGTCTCGATAAGTTTGGTACCAGTAAGTAGTTTCTTCCATAAGCAGAAATTATTTGGGAAAAATGAGTCAAGTCCTTGCACATTTAGACTGGCACCAACAATCTGGTTCTGATCATTTTCATAATTTGGAATGTAACCCTTTTTATCTGGAATAGTATCGTTACTTGTTCTTGGTCCTAGATGATTCAAGTCCTTCAAAGTGTCCTCCTCAAGACGATGCCATCTTCTAATCCAGTCTTGCTTTTATCATGTGCCGAGTTCATGGAGAGTTTGGCAAGCTGCAATGTCCAGCCACCTAGTGTGGAAGTGAGTACATTTTAATTATTTTTTTTTAAAGAAAAAAAAAACAAAAAAAATTTTATAAGCTTTTATATAGTGCATTATCCATTAACTAAATGTACTCAAAGCAGTATACAAGGGGTGCCAATGTTTAAAATAAAAAGACATGATGCCTGAAAGGCACTATTAACACTATTTTTGTATCAGTTACAAGTGATTTGGTTCATTATTGCTACCACATGGCTTGCCCTTTTCTCTCTCCTTTTTTTGAAAAAACAAATTATAAAATGCGGGTGGTTGGATGGGAGCATCACCCTTGAATCATATACCTATGATGTTAGCATGGGTGTACGATCCGATAGTGATGTCGTTTCTTCTTCTCTTTACTAGCCTATCCTGCTTCTTTGGTTTGTGATTGTATTTTTGACAGGGTATATTTTTTTTCTGTAAATCTTCTGCCTGTTTGTTCTTGGTTATTTATAATTTAGCTTATGATATCTTTAGGTTATGATTTTGATTTACATTTGTACTATTTTTGTTGGATTGCTTGTTTTTTTGTTTCAGCGGTCTCTCATATAACCTCAATTGTGTTGGAAGAGACCTAAAGCAACAAACAAACAAACAAAAAATGATAAAATGAACCAAATGCAACTGTAAACTGGGAGACTCTCTATTTGTGTTATTCATGATGCAATGATGTGTCAGATGTCAATGCGTATATGTCAAATATATGACCACAAAAGCGGAGACCAAGTCATTTGTTTTACACTCTTAACTACCGACTACCAACCACTGCAATTAAGTTTATAAACATTGGAAATAGCCATTTATAATTAAACAGACTAGGTAGGGTTTCAGGTTTTTCAATTTGTTACGAATCATCTTTAGAAAACGGGTCAACCACCCCAATGTTTTCAATGCCATGTCATTGGTCCGAGTTAAGTTGCCTTCTCTATTAAGTGGCATCCCAATTACAGATGTACAACGGTTTTGAAATGTGAGAGAAGGCAAAAGAGAAGAAAGAGAGAACACTTGCTTTGAAATTTACATTATAGTCAAATCTAAATGAAGGTCCACTTTAAAGGTATTGTTGAGTGGAACAAAATAGATTTAGAATCAAATTCAAATCTTTGTTGTGGCAGTTAGATGTTCTTTTGTTTACTACTTCCAAAGATTGTTCTTTATTATGCATTGAATATTTTCTCCTTTCATTTTTTTTTTAATGTCTATTTCAGCGAGATGAGTTGTTGACCACAATCCCCAAACTGTTCTACCACCTGATGACTCGCAGCCACCCTTTGGTCCAGACAAAAGCTTTGTCATCCTTCTGGTATTTTGCCAGTCACACACCCCATGAAGAGTGTATTCCATCTTGTCTGCAATCAGATAGCAGTTTGAAGACGAGGCTTAACAATTATTTAAATAAGGTGATTTCAACCCAATCGTGTTTGTTTTTTCCCATACACCCCAGAAGAGTGTATTCCTTCTTGTCTACAGCCATTTAGTGGGTTTAGGGTTTTGTTTTGTTTTTTGTTGTTTTTTTTTGTTTTATTGCTTTACATTCTCAAAATACTCTTTTTGGATGTGCCAAAAAGGTTGCTTATTGTAACATTTTACACAAAAAAGACACTAATATTAAATTTTTTTTAATGAACCATGGAGACATTTCATTTTTATGGACAAAGTATTCAAATTTGTCCTAAACATCGACTTTGTCCCCACTGAGAAGCTATTTCTGCTGTTCTGTTGATGCTGGACTGTCAGTTTTTGGACTATTTTAAAAAAATATTCAACCCAGAGAAGTTGTTGACAATGAAATGGGACACAAGTTTATCACAACGTACTTTCTTACAGATCTTATGCTTATCTGTCTGAATTTTAAGTAATGTATGAATGTTTTTATAGCATTTGTTATTGGCTGAAGAAGTGTTTTGAGATCGAAACATGCCGTGTTTGGTATTGTTTTGTTTTTTTTGTTCATTAATGTTTTGCTTTATGGTTTAACTGACAGTTTTACTCAGATTTCTATCTGATGGTTCTAACCGAAATGTGCAGGGGCCCATTAGCTGCAGTTTTCTGTATCAGGTGTGCTTATTCAAATTTAGTGATAATTAAATAAATTTTTTAAAAATTGAACTTTATATAGCGCAATATCCACTAAATGTGCTCAAAGCGCTTTACAATGGGTCCCTGGTCAACAGCAACATTGAACATGTAGGACGGGACATGACGCTTGTTAGGCGATATTATAATTTTTCGGACAAAGACAACGCTGTTAATGGCCAGGTACCCATTTTTACACCTGAGTACGGTGAGAGAATGTGAGTAAAGAGTCTTTCCCAACTAGCGCGAAGCTCGAACCCAGGACCTTCCAATCCGAAAGCGAGTGTCATACCACAAGACCACATAGCCACATACTGATCCAGATTTCAATATATCTATTTTTTATTTGAAACAAAACAGGTGCCCCACAGTGTCCATGAAGATCCTTTCGATACATTAGAATACTTGAGACAACAAGTAAAACAAATTAAAGATGATAATGTTCTCGCCAATGATAACCATGATGTGACTGACTTGTATTGTGAAGATAAAAATAATGAAAATGTTATGGGAGACATAACAATCAATGTTGAAAGAACACGGACTGGAAGCGAAAAAATTAAAAGTGACAGCAATAGTGCTTTGGAACTTGATGCTGATGTAAGTACAGATGATTTTGTTTAGAAAAAAAATAGTACTTTAGTTCTGATAAGTTTGATGAGTTTGTCTCTTTGTACTTGTGTAAAAATTTACAGTAACATTTAATTGTCTCTTTGTGTGTGTATCGTAAAAAAACTAACGTTTGCTGGCTATCACCTAAATATAACGTCAACTGCAAGTTTATATTAGATTGAATTAGATTGGCAAAGAGGCCAGAAAAATGTTCAAACTTATCCCAGATTATATTTTGCTCTCTAAAAAAGAATTATATTGTAATTTACAAAACCTTAATTTGTAAAATCAAACGCTAGAGATGCCTGAAAGACCCATTAAAATGGAGAACTGGGTGGGTTTGTTTTGTTTTTTTTAAACTTCCCATAGGATCACTTGCTGTGTCTTCTGTCGCTCTATATCTGTTTTCTGAGTTTGCTTCCTGAGTTTATTGTCTTTGTCTTGGAATGGGATCAATTAGTTTAGTCCTTTCCCTAGCTGGAGTCCTTGGCTGGGAGAGAAACAGTCAAATGTATAGTTATAGTTTAGGAGATTACATTTTTTTTCCCTTGTAAATCATCTCTCTGTTACGCACTCTTCATTTTTTGTTTTGAATATATACTGGTTTGTAAACATCGTGGGATCCTGTGCTTGAGTCTGGATGAGACTTTAAGGTGATCTGAAATCAAGTACACTGATAGTGGTGTTCTTGGAATCTACATCTGTTCCCTATTTAAACCATTTCCCTCTGTCTTACTTTTTCTCATATTCTCTCAATTCTAGAATTTTTTAATACTATTGTCTTCCTTTTTACTTGCGCTGATGAAATTACCTAAATGTGTCGCAAGCGCAGTAGCCACAGTTACTCACTTTATTTTTCTCAAAACCTTTATTCTGACTCACTGTGTCAATCTGGTACACTGTGTTCTTGCATAATGAATTCCAGCACGCTCTGCAATAGGACACGCTGGAGCTGGGTGACCAAATGTATTGGTTACTTCCCATGAGCATCGGATTTCCATATGCTTGGATTCTTAATGAAGGCATTTATTATAGCTTAAAATTTACCTTAAAGTTAATATGACTTCTATTCCCCTGTAATATCCATTCTCCAACTTGTTTTCTGCCTTTGTCTTGGAATGAGATTACTTGGTTTTGTCCTGACCTTGGCCGTAGTCCATAGCTGGCAGGGAACCAATAAAATTTATAGATATAATTTTTGGGCAATAATATTTTTTACCTTGTAAATCTGTCATGTATCGTTATATTTGTTATTTTTAATATCAGGATTTGTAAACATTTGAGTGTACTCCTCTTAGAGAGGATCTGTGCTTGTGTCTGAATGAGACTTTTAGGTGATCCCAAACTAAATACAGTGATCGTGTGCTGTTGGAATCTATATCCGGTCTCTATTTGAACCATTCCTCTTTGTCTTAATCTTCTCTTCAGTTTTTGTTTGTAAATCGATTTTTTTTTTTTAACCATCCCATCTTCCTTTTTACTGGTGCTTATATATGACTTAAATGTGTTGCAAGCACCGTTAAAACTTAAAAAACAGAAACAAAACATTTAAAAAAGGTCAATTTAAAGCATCAGGTTCACCTCAACATAATACCATTTTGAGATGATTGGTCACAATTACAACTCTGCAGCTATTTTTCTTTTCTTGTTTTTTAAAAAATATTATTATTATTAATCACTTTAAAAGGATTCAATGACATGTTTGACATAATATCTTTATTCCTCATTCCATCTCCTATTCCAGCCTCCTGCAAAAAGGCCAAAATTAGAAGAGTCAACGAGGATATTGGAACAAAACCAGGAAACTGCAACAGAAACAATCTCTACAACTCCAACTACATCACGCACATTCCAGAATGTTTTAGAGAGGTTAAAAGCGGCAGCCGATGACTTAGAATCTATTTGCAGTAGCAATGGTACAACTCCTCCCAGAGACTTTATTGACCAGGCCAGAATTGTACTTTCTCGAATCAATGACTTTGTAGCTGAACCGTCATCTTGGTTTGATAGTCTCTCGTGACTCTTCTGTTACATCAGGCACTTTGACTAACTTAAGATTGAGTTTTAATTATATGAAAAAGCTTAGTACTAGTACATACAGTCCATTCCGGATAATCACAACATCTTGGGATCAACGGAATTGTTGCGATTATCCAAAGTTGAATTTTGTTTACACTTTACACACCTTGGAAAGCGCATGGCCTCATTAAAATGTGTAGTTTTTTTTTGTTTTACAGGGGGGGGGGGGGGGGGGGGGGGGTTTTTTGGTTTGTTTTTGTTTGTTTTTTTGTTTTTTCTCTTAATCGTTGTAAATTCCATCATTTTCCTTTGCATTTCCCTAAGAAGGCATCGAGGATCATCTGTTTTCTTGCTAAGGCCAGATGCTTATAAACATGTTGCTGAATAGTTTCCAATGATGGAAGCAAATATGTTAAAGAGTCTTCTTGAATGAGGCGATGGAGATTGTTCACGATGTCACAGATATCCACACAAACTCAAACCGCAAAGCTCCACCCTCTTTTGTCTCTAATAGAGTGGGTAGCATTAGACCCCCCCCCCAATTGCAATTCTTAAAGCTGCATGATTTCACTCATGATTAAGTTTAATAATGAAATTTTGTTTGATTGGTTTCTTGAATTTGCCACTTTTTGAAGTCAAAAATTTGTTGCGATTAACCGAAGTTTGTTGCAGTTGTTACACAACTGTAACTTTTATATAGAATTAATTCCGTTTATTGGGAAATGTTGCAATTAACCAAAAGTTGCGATTAACCGGAGTAACAACAAGATATGAAGTGAGTAGAAAAGTGCCAGAAGACAATAGAGAATAAAAATTTTTTTCGCGGCGGTGGTGGGGTTTGAACCTGCGACCTTATTGGTACGACAACTCCGCCTGGCAGGTGAGAGCGTGGCTCTACCGTGTGAGCTATCCACGAACACAAAATATTCGTTTCAAACCCAAAGTCATTTCTAGATCCCTCTCTCACCCACTTCTTGAGATCGCCGATTCGTTCGCCACCATCGCGAAGTAATTTTGACCAGCAGTTAAGCTTAATAGCCAATATTCTCATCACAAACATATAACATAGAAACGATTGAGACATTGAGTATGCTCCGGTGTATGGGGTGAATTTTTAATTCAGAAAAGTGAGTGGAGCAGGCACTTATGTTGGTAACAACAAGATATGAAGTGAGTAGAAAAGTGCCAGAAGACAATAGAGAATAAAAATTTTTTTCGCGGCGGTGGTGGGGTTTGAACCTACGACCTTATTGGTACGACAACTCCGCCTGGCAGGTGAGAGCGTGGCTCTACCGTGTGAGCTATCCACGAACACAAAATATTCGTTTCAAACCCAAAGTCATTTCTAGATCCCTCTCTCACCCACTTCTTGAGATCGCCGATTCGTTCGCCACCATCGCGAAGTAATTTTGACCAGCAGTTAAGCTTAATAGCCAATATTCTCATCACAAACATATAACATAGAAACGATTGAGACATTGAGTATGCTCCGGTGTATGGGGTGAATTTTTAATTCAGAAAAGTGAGTGGAGCAGGCACTTATGTTGGTAACAACAAGATATGAAGTGAGTAGAAAAGTGCCAGAAGACAATAGAGAATAAAAATTTTTTTTTTTTTCGCGGCGGTGGGGGTTTGAACCTGCGACCTTATTGGTACGACAACTCCGCCTGGCAGGTGAGAGCGTGGCTCTACCGTGTGAGCTATCCACGAACACAAAATATTCGTTTCAAACCCAAAGTCATTTCTAGATCCCTCTCTCACCCACTTCTTGAGATCGCCGATTCGTTCGCCACCATCGCGAAGTAATTTTGACCAGCAGTTAAGCTTAATAGCCAATATTCTCATCACAAACATATAACATAGAAACGATTGAGACATTGAGTATGCTCCGGTGTATGGGGTGAATTTTTAATTCAGAAAAGTGAGTGGAGCAGGCACTTATGTTGGTAACAACAAGATATGAATACTTCATATCTTGTTGTTACCAACATAAGTGCCTGCTCCACTCACTTTTCTGAATTAAAAATTCACCCCATACACCGGAGCATACTCAATGTCTCAATCGTTTCTATGTTATATGTTTGTGATGAGAATATTGGCTATTAAGCTTAACTGCTGGTCAAAATTACTTCGCGATGGTGGCGAACGAATCGGCGATCTCAAGAAGTGGGTGAGAGAGGGATCTAGAAATGACTTTGGGTTTGAAACGAATATTTTGTGTTCGTGGATAGCTCACACGGTAGAGCCACGCTCTCACCTGCCAGGCGGAGTTGTCGTACCAATAAGGTCGTAGGTTCAAACCCCACCACCGCCGCAAAAAAATTTTTATTCTCTATTGTCTTCTGGCACTTTTCTACTCACTTCATATCTTGTTGTTACCAACATAAGTGCCTGCTCCACTCACTTTTCTGAATTAAAAATTCACCCCATACACCGGAGCATACTCAATGTCTCAATCGTTTCTATGTTATATGTTTGTGATGAGAATATTGGCTATTAAGCTTAACTGCTGGTCAAAATTACTTCGCGATGGTGGCGAACGAATCGGCGATCTCAAGAAGTGGGTGAGAGAGGGATCTAGAAATGACTTTGGGTTTGAAACGAATATTTTGTGTTCGTGGATAGCTCACACGGTAGAGCCACGCTCTCACCTGCCAGGCGGAGTTGTCGTACCAATAAGGTCGCAGGTTCAAACCCACCACCGCCGCGAAAAAAATTTTTATTCTCTATTGTCTTCTGGCACTTTTTACTCACTTCATATCTTGTTGTTACCAACATAAGTGCCTGCTCCACTCACTTTTCTGAATTAAAAATTCACCCCATACACCGGAGCATACTCAATGTCTCATCGTTTCTATGTTATATGTTTGTGATGAGAATATTGGCTATTAAGCTTAACTGCTGGTCAAAATTACTTCGCGATGGTGGCGAACGAATCGGCGATCTCAAGAAGTGGGTGAGAGAGGGATCTAGAAATGACTTTGGGTTTGAAACGAATATTTTGTGTTCGTGGATAGCTCACACGGTAGAGCCACGCTCTCACCTGCCAGGCGGAGTTGTCGTACCAATAAGGTCGCAGGTTCAAACCCCACCACCGCCGCGAAAAAAATTTTTATTCTCTATTGTCTTCTGGCACTTTTCTACTCACTTCATATCTTGTTGTTACCAACATAAGTGCCTGCTCCACTCACTTTTCTGAATTAAAAATTCACCCATACACCGGAGCATACTCAATGTCTCAATCGTTTCTATGTTATATGTTTGTGATGAGAATATTGGCTATTAAGCTTAACTGCTGGTCAAAATTACTTCGCGATGGTGGCGAACGAATCGGCGATCTCAAGAAGTGGGTGAGAGAGTGATTAACCGGAGTGGACTGTAGTAATTATTACACTGTCCACATTTGGAATTAAAAACAGGGAGTCTTACTTCTAACTAATGTGTGACAAATGGTGATGAACAATTGGTTGTTTCAACTGTTGTGGTGAGTGGAATGGACAGCAGTCGACTGGTTTTAAATATTGATCTGATCACCAATAGAGCGCTCCAAGTTGAGCCTGATCTTGCACCCGAAGGTGGTTAGTGTATTGATGTGGCTATTATAGAACCAAACAGCATCTATTAATTTGTATCCTTTGACTATTTTGAGGAGGTTGAAATTTTTGACTGTCAAATCCTGAAATATCATTCAATTCTTTGGGATATTGCAGAACCATGTCACGGTCATGAATTTGACAATGATTGGACCTGACGTTATTCCGCCTTCCAGTACGATGGAACATGTCCAAATGACTAGCGTCAGTGCAATAGTTGATTAGTTATTTATTAAACACAGTATTTTATAAAGACATTCATCTGTCAACTCATGTATTTCCTCTTGGATGCCAAATATAATTACCAAATTTCTCCTTTAATATATTTCAAGTTCATTGGAATTGCTAAAATTTTGTTTTATAAAATTAAAAAAGAACATTTGAAATGTCTCGTTGGGGTTAATAATTAATTTGCCCATGTCGTCCTCTATCTTTGGGTTTTCAAACGGTCTTTGATTTATTAGTCTTACAGCTTTGTACATTGTTTGATCGTTGTTGCATCTACTAATATCAAATTTTTTGTCCACCTCTTCATTCCTAATTTCGATTACTCTATGCCTTATACAGAGAAGGAGAAAGACAGAAACTAAAATACGAATGAAACAAAAACACTAAATATCTCAAATAAAACTCACAATTTCACTGTAAAAATATCCTGGTAGTAAAAGGAATTTCAATCCGATATTGCACAACTACAAATCCACAATATAAGTGAATAGCTGTAAAACAATTGAAAATGCACAGCTTAGGTGAAAAGCAGCCTCTCAGCGCTAAGTACACTACACACTTTGTCAATGTCATGTACATTTTCTCATCAACAAAGTATTATTGCAATTCATGGTGAGATGATATAACATCGAATAATTGATAAAACAATCGAGGCTTATCTGTAAGGTGATGATTGTTTTGGATTTCACCGAGTTTGTAGACGGAGCAGAGTTGTAACATGAGAACCACACGATGCCAATCCTACAAGTCACACTTCAGAGAATGCTCAAAGGCATAGTTTGATTAAAAACACAATTATAGACCATAGCAAAGAGGTGAATGTCCCGTAAGTTTACTCTAAAGTCTCATGTTACAACGAAGCGAATGTCGGGAAACGAGGTGAAATTGATAAAACAATCGAGGCTTGCCTGTAAGGTGACGATTGTTTTGGATTTCACCGAGTTTGTCAACAGAGCGAAGCTGTAACTAGCCCTCCCTATAATTTGGGATAGTGAGATGAATTATTACAAAAGTGCAGTTTGATTTTGATAACTCCGTGTAGTTTATGTCTAGAGCATGAATAGTTATTGATCTTTGTCCTGACAAAAGTGCTAACAACATATGTCATTTCAAAGTTAATTCCTTAAGTCTGAGATTTTGGTGAGGGTACCAACCTTCTAAAAAATTTAACACTGATTCGACATTCCAAGTTGTAATTTTGTCTATTGTCGGAAAGAAGGCCTACTTTCAAATACTCCTTTCATGAATCGTTTTACACAACTCATTTCACCACATTTTTCACTAGAGTTATCAAATTTGAGATAGCGTGACAGAGCTGACCTAGCAATACAAATTGAAGAAAAAGACTGATTATCATTATACAATTCTGCATTAAAAAATTCACTGTACATGTTACAGGTGGAGAAATGTGATTAACTTTTCTCCTATTTGCACATTTTCTCCATTTCTTAATACATGAATTATAGCTTTTCCTTGTTTCTGGTCTCCATGAAGCCATGAGCATTCCGGCTGCCCCTTCAGAAAAACCCTCGTCTTCGAATCGTCTCCTGATACATTGCATACCATCAACTGCATCGTCTTGTAGAGAGGGTGAATTTTCTCTGACAAGTTGGGAAGTGACAGCAGGTTCTTCTTTGCTGGTAGCAGGACTGGCTGGTACACTAACATTTTCATGATCACTGGAAAAAGGGCTGGGTTGGCCAATACGGTGTGACCACCAAGCCTGTGGCTTGATCTCTTGATTTTCTGAAGTACTCTGAGAATGAGACAGAATGGGGGAAAAGCAGAGGAATCAAATTTCTTCCAGTATGATATGAACGCATCAATGGCAAATGGCCCTGGGTCAGGTCTGAATGATGCATATGTTGGACATTGATTATTTAGCCTGGAGGCAAACAGGTCGATTTCTGGTGACCATTTGAATTTGGATCTTTATTTAAATGCCATTTTGCATCCAAATTTACGTTTCTACCTTCATGATCAGCTTCGATGTTATCTTTTCCTAGCAATACAATTTTCCATAACAGATGATGATGACAACTCCGAATCATTATTGCGCTTTCTAAACAGCTGAGTGCCATTAGCATAAAAAGGAAAATCATTGGGAAAGGTGGATAACATATCAGAAAGGGGAGCAGTATAGATCGTAAAAAGGAGGCACTCCACAAGTTAATTTGGATGGAGTTGGTACATGGTTTTCTTTAATTACTGAGTTCTTTCAAACAAATATTCCTTTAACCAGTCCAAAGCTGTGCCACTTATATAAAATTGATCACGTTGTCTAGTCAAAAGTAAATTTTGATCGATAGTGTCAAATGCGGCAATTAAATTTAGTAAAACGAGCATCGCAGCACTTTTTTTATCTAAATCATTTACAATATCATTAAAGGCTTTAAGTAATGCCGTTTCTGTGCTATGTGAGACTTTGTAGGCAGATTGAAATTTAACATTTAGGCATTCGTCTGTATATGGTTAATAAGATGAGCAGCAACGACTTTTTCAATTAATTTTGAAATGAAATTCAAATTTGACACGGGTCCAAAATTCTTTAGCTCATTGCAGTCAAGATTTGCTTTTTTCTTCAAGACATGTTTCAGCATATTTGGAAAATCGGGCAACATTAGACTTTCATTTACAATGAATGCAATAGCTAGAGTAAGACAATTTGCACATGCCTTTATGGGCCAAGTTGGGGTTTTATCTAGCGGGCATGATTTATAAGGCATATCTGACAATATTTTTTTAACTTCCTCTATTGTTACGGGCTCAAACGATGTTAACGTTTAATAATCGTTGTTCGTAGTTTTAGTTGGTCGTGTCGTGCAGGAAAGTGTTGTGTCCCTCTGTCGTGTCCCATCAGTTGATGTTGCTCTTTCAGGTGAGGTCAAGTGCTTAGTCGTTGTGTTCATTGGTGAAGTCACATGGCTTGCTATTTCAACTTGTGATGTCGTGCTGGGATGTGGATAAGATGGTATTGTGGCGCTGTCATCAACTTCCTGCCCAATGTTGTAAATTTTCTCTGTGAAAAAGGTGTTGGATTTGTCACAGTTCTTTTGGGCATGTATTTGTTGGTAGATTTGTTGTATTCGATGGTGTGATCATTTCTTTGACAGTATCATAAAGCTTTTTAGAATCACGTTTGTTTTTTTATTAGAGTATCCTTCATATATTGCCACCTGGTACTGACTTAATAGTTGATTGGTATCATTTTTTGCATTTTTATACATTTGTTTGTGAATTTCTAGTCCAGACTTTCACCAAATACGTTCCTAATAACGCCTGTCATGTTTAGCCTGACAGATATTTTTCGGAAGTGTACCATTTACAATTTGGTCTTAAGACGATCGTTTTGGATTGGAGGGGCGCTTGTTTTTCTAGGCAATTATTAAGAGATGTGTAGAGAAGATCTATTTTCTCTTTGACGCCATGCATATAATTTCATAACTTTATCATGCACTGTACACCGATTTGAAATCGGGACATGGACATTGACCTTAAAAAATACTGGATGGTGGGTGGTCTGAAATGTCGGGGCTTCCGATCCCGATCTCACTAGTGGAAGTATCGATAGACCATGTGATAACAAAGTCGAGGGTGTGTCCACCCTCATGAGTTGGTCACTTGACATTTTGTGAAAGATTGAATACTTCTAGAAGTTTGGTGAATCTCAGGCATGAAAATTAAAATCACCTAGGATAATAATTTCTCCATTCTCTGTGTTTTTTCCATGGAGAAAGTCTTCAAACTCTTTTATAAAAGCTGTATTCATACTCTTGCTTTTAGTTGATGGTGGTGGTGGTCTGTAAATGGTTACGATGTTAAAGTGTCTGTTATTATGGTTAAAGTGATTTTCGAGGCATTCAAATGAGTTGAAATTTTGTTTTTCTACTATGATAATTTTCAATTTGTCTCTGAAAACACACATCAAACCACCTCCATGCCTGTAGTCTCTATTTTCTTGATATGAGTAGCTGCTGGAGATTATCTCGTTTATTGTTATAGTGTCGGAAGATTGAGCCAAGTTTCTCTAATAAAGAATAGGTCCAATTTGTTTTCGACAATAAAATCCTTTATAAACATTCCTTTGTTTTACATTCAAGAGAGCACATTTCAAATCGTTTTCGTCATTTGTACTCTTTTGTTGTTGTCACTGTTTTTATTTATGTTGCAGCTGCTGTTAATGTAGTTGTTGATGTTCAGGTCGTCGTTGCTGTGATTCTTGATGTTGTTGTTGTTGTCGTTTTTGCTTTTGTTGTATTTGCCGTTATTGTTCTTATTGTTGTTCTTGTTGTTGTTGCTGTCGTTGTTGTTGCAGTTTTTGTCGTTGTTGCTGTTGCAGTTCATGGTGTTGTTCTTGTTCTTGTTATTAGTCTGTAGTGTGATGAATCACATTGATTACCCTTATACTTATACTTGCTTTTGTTATTATTATGAATTATATCAGGTAGATAATTTATATAGATATTGAACAATAAAGGACCAAGTACACTGCCTTGAGGGACCCCACTAGTTGCGCCTCTGAAATCAGAAAAACTTTCACCCATGATCAGAAAAACTTTCACCCACGACAGCCCGTTGTGTACGGATAGTTTTAAAAAATACAATCCATTCATAAATATTACCAGTAATTCCATAACCTTTAAGTTTTGAAAATAACCTATGTTGTGGCACAGAATCGAAAGCTTTCCTGAAATTCAAATATATAACATCAATATTGCACTTTTCATCAATACATCTTGTAAAATCATCCATTACTTTCTTGTAATAACCGAGTTATACAAGAGCGTCCTTTTCTAAGTAACTATTTTCTTTTTAACTATACTCTCTAAAACATTACAAAGAAAGCACGTTAGACTTATTATTTATTAGTTATTATACTTGTTTTTGTTATTATTATGAATGGTTTTACTTAGTGATCGCTAACCAATCCATGCAATTGTATTTTGAATTGCTGGTCTATATTGTAAAAAATAAATGATTGAACTTACCAGAATAACTTGTGTCAATCATTACATATTTGTCTTTGTTGACAATGTCTTTACTCAGGACTCGTTTTCTTTTCTGGGTGGGGTCCTTTGACTCCCATGATGGGCAGGCGGTCACTTGCTGTGTCTTCAATCCCCTTATATTTGTTTTCCGAGTTGCTTTCTGTATTTTGCCTGCTTGGTTTTGTCCTGGCTTTTGCAGAGTCCTTAGCTGAGAGGGAATCAGTGAAATGTCTAGTATTAGTTTCGGGAGATGTTTTTTTTTCCTTGTAAATTATCTCTCTGTTATGTACTGGCTATATTCTGTAAACATTTGAGTGTATATCTCTGTGGGATCATTTATGGATGAGATTATTATGTGATCTCAAACCAAGTACGCACGCTGATAGTATGGTCTTGGAATCTACATCTGTTCCCTATTTGAACCGGCAGACAATAGCATAGCATGGGAGAGGGAAACACAGTTTCCAACACATAGAGTCCCGTATGAAAAAAAAAGGACCTAATCCAAGTCTAAGATCTAGCCAAACAAAGTCATCTCATTTCACCGCAAAAGCAGAAAACTGTATGGAATAAGGATAGTAATAATATTAATATATTAGTTTGCACATCGCTATATTATGCAGACTCTTGGCGCTTGAAAAAAAAACGATCTTTTATATAGAGCAATATCCACTAAATGTGCTCAAAGCGCTTTACAAAGGGTCCCTGACCAACAGTAACATGTAGAACGAGACATAACGCCTGTCAGGCGACATACAATTGTTTTCATGACAGTCAATGTTCTTGACGGCCAGGTACTCATTTTACACCAAAGTATGGTGAGAGAAAGTTAGTAAATAGCCTTTTCCAAGGACTCAACTATGCGCTGAATGAGGCGCGAACCCAGGACCTTCCTATCACATAGCCGCACAAATATAAAATATTATACAGTAAAACCCCAATAAACTTAATTTGAAGGTCCTGTTTTGACTTGGTTCGGTCTTCACGCTGGGTTTTGTCTCTGGTCTCACCACAGTAACTCCCATAGTGGGCAGGGGGGTACATACTGTGTCTTCTATCCCCTTATATCTGTTTTCCAACTTGCTTTCTGTCTTTGTCTTGGCTTGAGATTACTTGGTTTTGTCCTGGCCCTGGCTGGAGTCCTAGATGGGAGGGAAACAGTCAAATGCATAGTTATTGTTTTGGGAGATGATATTTTTTTCCTTGTAAATCATCTCTCTGTAATGTATTATTGTTATTTTAATGTATAATGTAGGCATTTGAGTGTATTCCTCTTTGTTAGATTTTGTGCTTGTGTCTGGATGAGACTTATAGGTGATCTCAAACTAGGTGCATTGGTGGTATGCTCTTGGAATCTACATCTGATCCTTATTTGTTCCCAGTTCCCCTATGTCTTACTTTTTCTTGGGTTCTTTAATTGTAATTCTTGAACTTTTTACTGTCCCATTTTCTTCCTTTTTACTGGCGCTGATATAACCTAAATGTGTTGCAAGCGCCGTAAAACCCTTAAAAACAAAAACAAAAAAATCACCACAGTAACTAAAAATTGAGAAGTGTAAATGTTGCTGCTCGAAGCTCGAAGAAATAAATAATAACGTGAAGTTGAATGTAAGCTTCAATTTAATTACAAAAACAGATCAAATGAACGTTTCAGGTTTCCCCTTTATCAACAAAACAGGATGATTGAAACACCACAGATGAATGAGTTAACTACGCCACTACCACATCATCTCATTCATCTATTACTAAAAATGAGAAGGAAGTCTGTCAAAGAAATGCAAGTAATTGATAAAGTACAGTGGAATCCGCATAAAGTCAACACTTCTTGTCCCAAATTTTCCTTTCTTTATCTAAAGTGTGTTCCATTGATAATGGATAAAGTCAACCATGTCTTTCTGGTCCGGCGGTTTTGACTTTATCAGGATTCTGATCTCTTGGGGTCTACATCTGTTTCCTATTTGAACCAATTCCCCTTTGTCTTACCTTTTCTTGGGTGCTTTAATTGTAATTCTGAAACTTTTTATTATCCCATTTTCTTCCTTTTTACTGGCGCTGATATGACCTTAATGTGTTGCAAGCGTCGTAAAAACCCTTAAAAACAAAAACAAAAAAACAACGGTCAATATTTTCTAGGAATCAAACGGTTTTTTTAACTAATAAAATATAAACAAACAAACAAACAAACGAAACCACAAAAAAATAAAAAATCTATTTTGTTTGATTATAAAATATTCATACTTTATTTTGTTTTCTCACTAAACACAGAACTGAGAAAGCACAATGATGAAGCCGTAAGAAAACACACCGTTCAGCTATGACATTTAATAATTTTGAATAATCGACCACGTTTGTGAAGTGGGCCACGTATTAGAGATGGTTGGTGGGACGGACACGAATGCGAAACAATAAATATTAATTAGTAGAAGCAAAGCACGAGATTTGTGACACGTCCCCAGGGTCACTCGGACGGACAAACATAGGAGGTTCAACAAACAATATAGGTAGAACGAAGATGACGTCACTCAGGTCTTTGTTATTATTTTTTGCCATCCGCGTTTATGAGTAATTCTCACAAAACTGTATTAACAAGACTATAACCGTTTAAGGTTACACATAAGTTTTGTGTGTTGGTCCGTTATACTTCCGGATGGCAATACTGTGAGCTTCTTAGCCAATATATATATATATATAATATATATATAATATATATATATAATATATTATTATTTATATATATATATATATATATATATATATATATATATATATATATATATATATATATATATTATATATAAATTATATATATATATATATATAATATATATATATATACTAGTAAAAAGCCCGCAATTTCGCGGGGAAAGAACAATTTTCATTCGATATTGTACCCACCATCATTTAATGAGGGCAGATTGGTAAACAACGTTGTCTGTGTAACTTGGTACATCCTCTGTTGATTTTTCTGTGTGGCCCAACATGAAGTGTAAGCCACTATAGCCTCTGACCCGTGACACAGCAACAGACAGCTGTCCGTGTGTGAAAACAGTTTGCGGTAAGAAAATCAACTGCGAAAATAAATCTGAAGTAGCAGACGTGAGCAGAGCTGAAAGACGATCCTGGGATCGAAAACTTACCTTACAGTAATACAGTACTCTGGTGATCATGAATGGTGGCGTTTTTATGCACATCCACTGGAGGTGTACAAAAATTCACCGTTTTTATGCACCCCCGTTGGCGGTGCTGGTTGATTAATGAAAATGTTGCTGCTTGAAGCTCGAAGGAAAAAATAACGATAAGTGTTGAATTGTAAGCCTCAATTTAATAGACGAAGACAAACTGTGGACGTTTCTGATTTCCCCTTTATCAACAACCTAAGGACGAATGAGAGATGTGTAGTGTGAATAGCGTTAATAAGGTAAATAGACATAAACAATGATGTTTTGAAAGTTTTGAAGTTTTTGAAAAATAACAACAACAAAGAAGAAGAAGAAAAAAAAAGCCCAATAAAATGACAAAGACGCAGTAAACGAATACACTGATGATAATGATAAAATATTATAAAATGATAACAATCGACGTTTACATATAACGTCTAAATGCACGTCGATAACATTGAATTGTACCGATGTTGTTTTTAAAATATACTAATAATAAATAATGATAATAATAATAATAATAATAATAATAATAATAATAATAATAATAATATATAATAAAAGATTAATTTAAGGTTTTAAATGTATGTCCAGTAACTATAACAACACAAATGATATCTTTCTCAATAAAGTAAACTTTTTTTTTTTAATGTCCACAATGGGATTCAACCCAGTACTTTCAAGGTTAGAGTCTGACAGCTTATCTACTGCGCTACGGAGCCAGCTGCTGACTGCTCATAACTTTTAATAAGGTCTTTCTAAAGGATCTAAAACCTTATTTTTACCTTCAATGCAACTTCTATTTTCTGGTTTTAAATTTCGATTTTTTAGATTATTATTATTAATTATTAATTTATTATCAAAGAAGATAAACCTGAGTATTATCGA
>NC_088368.1:33430385-33435385 GCF_034508935.2 Berghia stephanieae | reverse complement strand
GTTGAAAATGTAATTTGATTATAAAGGACTATAAGGAAAAGTCAAACAAATAAAAGCCAAGCAACTTTGGTCAGGCTTAACTCTCGACTTTAAACAGTCAATATCAGGTCTCAAGGTAGTTAGCATTAGCTTGAAAGCTTACCCCGTCCTGGAATCATTGTAAAGTGCTTTGAACAGTTTGGTGGATATTGCGCTATATAAAAGCTCACAGGTTTTTTTTTCATTGTAAAGCCACATGAATATGGAGTTGGCCGTGGGTTTTGTACTGTGTAATATAATTTTCATGATTTTATCCATTTCAAATAATATGTAATTTCGCCCTATTTGACGCTGTTAACATATGCCCCGTTGAAAACAAACAACCCTAAATCTTTCAAAATGAGAGCTGTAAGATAGGTAATACGTCTATGGTTGATATACAACATAAAGGAAAAATATGGTAATTTCGCAACATAATTAATATGTTCAGTACTAATCAGAAAGAGGGCGAATAGAATTTCCTCGATTATTCCCCCTGAATTTACTATTGTCTATATAGTAAAATATAAAATGCTTTAAAACCAACTTTTTTGTAAAATGTCAGAATGCTTCTCTATCAGATTGTGTTCTTGGTGGTATAAGGTGCCTGTGTGCCAATTTTCATGCTTTCATCACCTATTTGCACAATTATACCTTATATTCCCCCTGCTAAAAGCAATGGCCTACACCCTCGGCTGTGGCGAGCGGGCGACACACATAGATAACACAGGAGTGTGTCTAATTTTGGTTTGTTCGGGCTAGAAGCGAGACAGATAAAATTGATAGTTTGCCGATAACGTTTAACTAAATATTTCCCAGGGCAATAATTATCACATCGATGACATAAAAACGACAGTAATATTAGCAGTAATATTAGATGATGTTGTTAATCGGTGAAACTTATTTAAAATTGGTGTAAATCCCAATACCTTAATGTGATCAATTGAATAATACCATTATTTTGCTGAATTTTGCTGAAAAAAGCCAATCGGACAGCTCTCGCTCAGGAATTGGATTCAGTAGTCTGATGTCACGCCGCCCGGCAACGGGGCCATCGTGGTTCTAAACAAAGACAATCATTACTTTTTATTCTTCATGCTGGCCAGAACTTTTCATATGACTTGTGATCAGAATGTGTAAAAGTCAAAACATGATCAAATTTATGTGTTTTTTTTTTTCCCTCTGGATACGCTTTTATGCTCGCCGGAGAAATATTTCATAAGGGCGTCCGCCATTGTTCCGATAGTTTAGAGCCAGTGTTACTAAGTTACCATGCGTCATTACGAGTGAAGTGACGTAACGACTGTTGAAGAGTATTGCATCGTTTTAAATGGAGGAGAAGGAGGAGGTGATTTGAGCCGGAAATGTTCTTTATTATGCATTTCTATAGGTCTGATCGCAATTATGGGCTTGATTTTTATGTAACATTGTGGTAATGGACAATATTTTGTGTTGGTTTATAGAGTGTATATATTATCTTTTCATCATCTCATCATCATCATCATCATCTCATCATCATCATCATCATATCATCATCAACAACAACAACAACCATCATCATCATCACCATCATCATCAACAACAACCAGCAATATCATCATCATCATCATCATCATCATCATCATATCATCATCATCATCATCAACAACAACTATCATCATCATCATCATCATCATCATCATCATCATCATCATCATCATCATCATCAACAACAACATACAACCATCAATATCATCATCATCATCATCATCATTCATCTTCATCATATTAGTTAGTAGTAGCAGCATAGTATATGTAGTAGTTAGTAGTAGAGTAGTAGTAGTAGTAGTAGTAGTAGTAGTAGTATTATCATTAGTAGTAGTAGTAGTAGTAGTAAAGTAGTAGTAGTAGTAGTATTAGTAGTAGAAGTAGTAGTAGTAGATGTTGTTATTGTATTAGTAGTAGTTGTTGTATCATTATTATCATTATTTATTATTATTATTATTATTATTATTATTATTATATTATTATTATTATTATTATTATCATTATTATTATTGTTATTATTCTTATCATCAATCATCATCATCATCATCATCATCATCATCATCATCATCATCATCATCACCATCATCATCATCATCATACCAGCTAATCATCATAATTGTACCACCTATCCAGCGTGAGGGTTGTGATCTCGACGACATATTCTCCTATGGAGTCCAGGGCGGTGATGGCGAATTTCGACAACAATTAGCACAGTTTTTGTCAGAGGAGTATGGTGACCATGTTGACAGGTAAGTGCAAGAGGAACGTTTTTTATCAAAAGGTTTTACAGCACTTTCGGCACATTTCGGTCATTATCCTCCTTCAGAGCCTTTAGACCCATGGAGCTGGAGTTTATCCCGGTTTCTATAGTGTGCAACGGATAAAATAGCATTTGATTGTTATCCTTTGGATAGGACATTAGTCAATCGCAAAGTACTTTCCGCTAAATCGAACAGACTCAGTTACTCATTCACTGCTGGGTAGACAGAGAGGTAAGATAAATATCTCGACTGCCCTCGGGATCGATCTCGGTCCCTTTGCATGTGAAGTGAGTGCTCTACCAACTGAGCCTACTAGGTCATTATAACGCCTATAAAAAAGGAAGAAATGGGATGGCCAAGATATTATAGATTTGCAATAACGATTACAAGCAAAGAAAAAGAAAAATAAGACAAAAGGGGGATCGTTCAACTAGGGACAGATGTAGATTCCAAGAGCATACTATCAATGTACCTACTGCGTTTGAGATCACACAAAAGTTTCATCTATCTAGACACAAACACATTATCTCATCGTACCTTAATATATACTCCATAACAGGTTGGGTTGTCAAACTTGTAAAAAAAAGTACCCGTTACCTATAGCATTAACTCACTCAATCCTCGAGTTTTTGTTTTTTTTGCAACTTTTCAAAATTAGGAAAAAATGCCATGAATTGAGCATGTGCATAGATAGTTTTATTCATCTATTATTATCATGCAAAAACTAAAAACATTAGCTATGATACTACGCCTATAATTTGTCTCAGAATAATGTAATAAATATGCATGGGGTAAACTACGGATATAGCCGGTGTTAGGGTTGAGTGAGTTAAATATGTGTATTAAGATAACAATAAAACTGACATGCACACATTTTTCAAATCTGATTTAAACCGAATGCAATTATTGACTTAATTTAATAAATTAGGGTAATTCCTCGCTCGGTGCATAGTTGAGTCCTTGGAAAAGACTCTTTACTCACTTTCTCTCACCGTCCCGTAATTATAAAATCTGCCTATACACCCTGATACTAAAATAGGTAGGCCACCTTACGATTCAATATATAACCTATTCATTGTTAATCCCCCGAAAGACGGGTTCGTAACACACATCCAATGAGTTATGAAACGGAAGAGAGGAAAGTGTGACGTCCCGATTCTCTGCAACTATTTTCACTGGATGCTTTATGTGCGCCAGGATTACTGATTACAGTCATTCAGTTTTAACAAACCTGACTGATCATTTTGATGGTTTCTATGTTCGGAATGTAATCCATTAATCCACTCATAAATCCAAATTCATAAATTCATAATGCTTTAGTGTATTGAATAAGATGAAAAGTACCATGGTATTTTATGGAACAATTAAACAACCCAGTAAATAATCCTTAGTTATAGGAACATGCCCTTACAGAGAGAACATTGAATTGCGCATGCGTCTCTCGTATCAACTGAGGAAATATATCGTTTGGTTAATGAAAATGTTATTATACACATACTTTTATGAAATAAAAATATAACCAATAAACTTATTTTGATGAAAACTTCACAGTGCACTAGTTAAATCGCTTCGCAGTGATATTTTAGTTTTAAGTTACCGAACCGTGAAGTCAGATATTTCACGGTGGGCAATCTTAATATTGGGTGCATTCCTTATTATTTTTCATTTTTTGCAACACATCATTGTGAACTTTTTATCAAATAAGTTTATTGGTTATATTTTTATTTTATAAAAGTATGTATATTATAACATTATTAAAGTGATATGTCATTCATCAAACGATAGATTTCCTCAGTTAATAAAAGAGACGCATGCTCAATGTTGTGTTGAGTTCTCTCTGTAAGGGCATGTCTAACCATATGATGACACCGTCATAATAAAAAAGACTTGACAGCACAACATGGTAAAACATGTGCTCCTACCTCAAACTCCTCACTTTCCGTAACAAATAATAGAGAGAAAAATATATCCATAAATATGTGTTTGTTGGGTGGCCAAAGAAGCACATACTCATAAATATTCGATCACGCATCAAATCTTGTCAGGATTTTTATATATAATTATGAAACAAATGGTAACATTTATCAAAATTATTGTCGATATATTTTAAGACCACGGTAAAGTTAATTATTCAAAATGAAAGCGTTTGTGTGAACAAAACAAGAACTATTTGGACCCTGATTTTCAGAATAATTTAGCCATATCTGATGAATTTAACCGGTATAACACACATTTTATTTTTACATGTTTATTTTTACTGAAAGTGAAAGTATTATCAATAATGTGAACAGCAATAAACGGGAGACCTATTTTGTGCGACACGTTTTCCGGCTTTATGTTCATTTATATTCTTTACTTTGTAATGTCCGTAATAAGTGCCACCAGGGAGGTTCACATCGAACCCCGCCATTTTATTCCTGATTTAACATTTTTCCTGAATTTGTTCCTCGGATTCACCTACTTTTATCCTTTGGGATCCAATGTAATCATCCAGAGCTACAAGGCCCATGGAGCCGGAGTTTATCCCGATTTCTAAAGCGTGAAACGAACAATAGCAAATGCTTACTACTCTTTGGATAGGATGTTAGTCTATTACAAAGTACTTTCAACCGGATCTAACAGACCCAGACACTTTCCAACTCGTGGAACATAAAAACCTATACTTTGTTGGTCAATGAGGTGACCATGGCTTAA
>NC_088368.1:33395385-33422885 GCF_034508935.2 Berghia stephanieae | reverse complement strand
ATTGTTGGGGGGGGGGGTGTTTTTTTAATCATTTTTTTTGTGTGCAAATGTCCAGAAACAAAATTTCTAACATTTTAAAATTGATGACTTACATTGTAAAGTGCCCCGAGCTTGTGTTTACATGAGAATGAGCGCTATATAAATGTGTATTTTATTGTTATTATTAATTTTTTTAAAATTACTATTATTATTATTATTATTATTATTATTATTATTATTATTATTATTATTATTATTATTATTATTATTATTATTATTATTAGAAGAAGAAGAAGAAGAAGAAGAAGAAGAAGAAGAAGAAGAAGAAGAAGAAGAAGAAGAAGAAGAAGAAGAAGAAGAAGAAGAAGAAGAAGAAGAAGAAGAGGAAGAAGAAGAAGAAGAAGAAGAAGAAGAAGAAGAAGAAGAAGAAGAAGAAGAAGAAGAAGAAGAAGAAGAAGATAGTGTATTTTCTTTCTTTCTCTTCTTTTCTTTTTCAGAACATCCCCGTCAAAGAGTTACAAGAATTTCATTCGTCTGGCAACACCGTTCGTTGACAAGGATATCCTAGTGGATTCGGGAAGGAAAATATGTCAGGCATATAATGAATTCCTTGCTTTGAAAGGAATTTCACACTAAAATGGGTTTTATAGAAATGGCGGGGCACGAGGGGGAAGGGTCTTAATTATAGAACATAGTGGGAGGGAGAAGGATGCACTTTGATATGTAATAAGTAAAATTAATATTTTTAACAGTGGACTTGAACTATTGGTAACTTATAATTAGTCGGTAACAGACTTCAATTAGCAATAAACAAAAGGGAGCAACTCTTTCCTTAAAGGAGTTCATAAAGATAAGTCCATAACAATAGTATGTTCTTTGTATTTTACGGAATAGTGGATATGATGCTGGTTTCGTTAAAATATAACCAACCGTCTCAAAACAATATTATGTCGGGATGAGTTTATGCTGAAAATTGAACTTTAAGTCAAACTCAATATAAAATCAAATTATAAACTTTGGCAGTTTATGAAATGGCATTCTGTCACAGTAAAGGTTGTTCACAATTATCTTATTAAATTTTATTTTATTAAGAACTGAATTCATCTCACTCCAGTTATATTTCGGTAGGCTTAGATAAACTTTACCTTCTAATATTAGATCGTCTTTCCTTTTATAGCCTTCCCTCGAATTAATTTCTAATTAGTGAATACTTTTCGTTCTACATTCTGTTACGTAGCCACTTATTATAAAAGCTGATAGGTCTAACACTCTACACTCACTTTCTCCACAATCTATGCCGGACGGCCAGTCGCTCTATTCCTATATATATACTGGAAGATTTTTATCTTTTGGGACTTTGTAGATATTATATCTACACCATTAAGACGCCGGAGCTTTTAACTTTGATTGTATAATCTTCAAGGATCAAACCCGAGCCCGCTGTCAAAGACTACACAATAACCTCTTACCAATTGCCTGGAAGTGGAATTTTACGAGTCCGATCCTGTTATCAGAGGAATAGATCATCCAAGCCCATCAACTGCCTGGAAACGTAAACTTACGAACCTGACATATTATCATAATTTACGTAAAATATTCATATCTCTATTTGTAACTGCCACGATCACTGTTTATCTCTTTTAATTAAATTTCATCATTATTTTTATTTCATTGTAAACAAATCGTTAATTGTTTTTCATTTATAGTAACTAGTAAATTCTGGGGCCTCATTCTACATATATCTTTATGCATAGTCGAGTAGCTCTTTACTCACTTGAGACCATGACATTTTGGAGGGGACACATATAAAGAATTGAATTTATTTAGTTACTTATATCTATTTCATCTAACTTTAAAGTTTAAATTGTAAAACTCTTAATTGCCCCACTTGATCATATTTTAATTGAACTCCCTATTTACAGGATTAATTTTTTTTTTTCTTTTTCATTTCTTCATTTAAATGGAATAGCAATTTATCCATTCATTCTTTCATTCAAATTGAATAGCATTTTATTGATTCATTCCTTCATTCATTTATTCATTTATAAATTATTCATTCATTCATTGTTCATTCATTTATTCATTCATTCATTCATTCATTCATTCATTCATTCATCCATTCATTCGTTTATTCACTCATTTATCCAATCATTCATACATTTATTCCTCCCTTCATTCTTTCATTCATACATTATTCATTCATTCATTCATCTATTCACTCAGTTTTTCATTCATTCATTCATTCCTTGTCCACTTTGTTATTATATCACTCATTTCATTTTGTTGTTTGCCTCATTCATGAATTGTTTTCAATATGTTTACATTCCATAACGATTCATTCACCTATCAACCAATCACTCAGTGTTGTGAACACATTTTGTAACTATTGTAAATCTTACGATATTTTATTGTTTTGTATTTCAGACATCACTGTTAAACACTCTTCAATGCCGAATTACAATTGTTGAACAACCATTGAACAAGAGAGAGGTCCCAGCCACGAACTGAGTTGGTAAATATATCCTTCATTATTCTCTTTTACATGAGTTGGGCATCACATAGTAACTATAGACATCGTGATTTGTTTTGCATAGTGATTTGTTTTAAATGCATTTTTGGCATATTACTGTTACCGAAAACCACTTATATATTATGTTCTGAAAAGTGAGTCTTTAAAAACTAAATAATAATAAAAGGAGTCTACTAGCCGTCGTGTTATATTTAGTGATAGATAACTTGGGATTATTTTGGCATCCTATTATTGTTATCACACTCTAGTATATTAGCGTCATTGCGAATAATTGTACACAAACTAACGACGAGTCACACACATTGGTGATACATTTTTCGTAGTAACATAGTTTAGAGTACACGCGATTGACACATTGTTATTGACACAAGTCATAATAACTCCGCATTGTATTGACACATTGCTTTATAAGATATAACGATAAAAGGCATCAAATTCAACATACATAATAAGTTGAAATAAGAGAGAGAGATTTCTAAAAATCGAATAGTTCATTCCAGTAAGTGTAAATAAATAAAACAGTCAGTAACAGTATCCTGTCAATATAATATATATAAAACATCGTAACTAATTTATTGCAAAAATGGAAGCATATAAAAGATACTTAAGTCTCGCAAAGGACTTAGAAATACCCCAGGAAAGGATATTTTCATGGTGCGAAGAGAAAATAAAAGAAGAAAAAGAAGAAAGAATTCGTAGAGAAGAAAATGAAGAAAGAATTCGTAGAGAAGAAAATGAAGAAAGAATTCGTAGAGAAGAAAATGAAGAAAGAATTCGTAGAGAAGAAAATGAAGAAAGAATTCGTAGAGAAGAAAAAGAACATGAAGAAAGAATACGTAGAGAAGAACGAGAAGAAAGAGTCTAAGAAAGGGAACTAAAAAGACAAATAGCTTTAGCAGAAGAAGAAACCAAAAGGACCCAAATGATGCTGGAAATTGAAAAAACAAAAACCGGTCATGAAAGAAAACATAATAATAGTGATGAATTTTTCGTGAAACTTCCACGCATGCCAACATACGATGAATGCTCAGACTGTCTAGAATCCTTCTTACACCGATTCGAAGTTCAGGCTAAAGGTTATCGTTGGCCAGAAAGCAAATGGGCCACAGCCTTGATTAACTGCTTATCCGGAGAACCGCTAAAAGTTTTCTATACCTTAACAACTGAAGATGCAGATGACTATGGTAAAATTAAAGACGCTCTACTAAAAAGATTTAGATTAACGGAAGATGGTTACCAGGAAAGGTTTCACACTGCAAAACCGGAAAGTGGAGAAGACTTTAATACATTCGTGAACCGAATTACTCAATTTCTAAATCGGTGGCTTGAGTTGGCAAACGTAAAACAAGACGACTTTGCAGGCCTTTACTATCTCACGCTGAAGAATCGAATCTATCAAGCTTGCAACCCAGATTTAGTCGCATTCTTTAAAGAGAGAAAGCCAGAAAACTTGGACAAATTAAAAATCTACGCAGAAAACTTTAACAGCGCACATCCATTGACACCCCTTAGCAGAACATTGAAGGAACCATACTACGCTGCTGCTGCTCAGAGTCCAGGTACACCTAAAGTTCAGTACTCAAATAGAACGAGCCGATCAATCACTCGGAACACGCAAGTGAAACAGGATGACCATAGTAACAAACCATGGAACAAACAGTTCAATAGAGACCATAGCCGACCCTATCAAAACAAAACAAGAAATAGCACTGACAATAATACTGAGTATAAGAAAACCAACAAACCTATAATTAAATGTCAATATTGTGGAATGAAAGGCCACACAGCAGACAAATGTTACAAAATCGTGGGATATCCGAAAGAAACTGCAAATGCATCACTCCAAACCAGTGTAAATAATCAGACACGAGTAATGTCAGGAGAAAATATAAATGTGTATTGCGTGAAAGGTATGTCACTTTTAACACAAACTCACAAGTCAGGATCGCTATTATTTTGTGAAGGCAAAGCTAATGGAACTGATTGCCAAATATTGAGAGACACAGGATGCAGTACAGTAGGAATAAAAGCATCTTTGATCAATGACGAAGACAAAACTGGAAAAACGGTACAATGCATCACATTCAGTGGCACAGTCGAAACCTTTGAAACAGCTAATGTGTACATAGAAACCCCATACTATACAGGAATAGTGGAATGCTGTATACTTCCCAACCCCGTCGCTGATGTTATTGTTGGCAATATAAAAGGTCTTAAAGACAACCCAACAGATGTAAAAGAATGGTCATTAACCCAAGAAACAGCTTGTCTAGCAGAAACAAGAAAGATGACTAAGACACCAGAGAAGCCAATGACTATTTCTCTAGAACCACAACAATTTGACAGGAACAGGTTCATTGAAGAACAGAAAAAGGACCCGACTTTAACTTCATATTTCAATATCGCAAACAAAGGGACGAAATCAAAAGTTGAATACATCATTGAAAAAGATATTCTGTTCAGGTTACATAGGAAAAGAAACAAAATAGCTAAACAACTGGTCACGCCGAGTATTTACAGAAACAAAATCCTTGGAATAGCGCACGATTCAATAACTTCTGGACATCTTGGGAGCTCTTCCACATTGAAGAGAATATCCGAGAATTTCACATGGCCTGGAATTACTAAAGACGTCCGAGAATATGTGAAATCGTGTGACACATGCCAAAGAAGAGTCGCAAAAGGCAGAATACCGAGATTGCCATTAGAGACAACCCCAGTTATTGAAAAAGTTTTTCAAAAAGTTGCAATTGACATTATAGGCCCTTTAACAAAATCAGATAGAAACCATACACACATACTAACACTAGTCGATTACGCAACCAGGTGGCCAGAAGCGATAGCATTGAAATCAACTACATCGGATCACATAGCTGAAGCATTGATGACAATTTTTACTAGAATAGGCATACCAAATGAGATACTGTCGGACAATGGACCCCAATTTACATCACATATGATGCATGAAACCATGAAACTCATGGGAATCCAACACTCATTCACAACTCCCTACCACCCCCAAGCAAATGGTCTTTGTGAAAGATTTAATGGCACTCTAAAGAATATGTTAAGAAAAGTGTCAGCAGAAAAACCAGATGATTGGGACAGATACTTACCAGCAATCCTATTTGCATATAGAGAAATACCCCAAGAATCTACAGGCTACTCCCCATTTGAGTTGATGTATGGACGATCACCTCGCGGCCCGATCAATATAGTAGCCGACATTTGTAAAGGGAATGAGGAGGACAATAACGAAATTATGTTTGCTTACGAATATGTAAGAAACCTGAAAGACAGAATAGAGGATACATGTAAGCTAGCACAGGAATCCGTCACTAAAAAAGCAGAGAAATACAAGGAATACTCTGATAGAAAAAGCAAGTCAAGAAAATTTGAGATTGGTGACAAAGTACTAATACTCTTACCCGATGACTCGAGTAAACTTTTAGCTACATGGAAAGGACCATTCAAAATAACAGCAGTAAAATCTAATGTTAATTACGAGATTAAAATCAACAACACAACAAAGACATTCCATGCAAATATGCTAAAAAAATATTTTGATAGAGACACAGTGTCGCAACCTATGTTTACTAATATCGAAGCTTCAAATGCAGGATTAATCATACCGTTGGTCATGGGACACAGACACCCGAGACAGAAAAACAAACAAAAATCGCACAATTGCAACCACCTAAGACAAAAAAAGAAGTACGCAAAGTACTTGGGCTCCTAAATTTTTACAGGAAATACATTTACAACTTCGCGCACATCGCGACACCGCTAACAAATCTGACAAAGAATGGGTCACCGAACAAAATTTTTTGGACAGAAGTGTGTCAGAATAGCTTTAACCAATTAAAGGCATTACTCTGTTCAGAATCAATTCTTAAATTACCCGACATATCAAAAGAATTTGTTGTAAGAACTGACGCGTCTGATAAGGGCATCGCAGGTGTACTATTACAGGAACATGAGGGAACTCTAATGCCTTGCTTATATGCAAGCAGAAAATTATTGGACAGAGAATCACGATACTCTGTAATAGAGCGTGAAGGACTGGCCATCGTCTTTGCTTTAAAGACATTCAGCAGATATCTACTGCTAAAAGAGTTTGTGGTCGAAACGGACCATAAACCACTCACGTACATAAGAAAAACAAAATGAATAATAGTAGAGTACTAAGGTGGAGTCTATTTTTGCAAAATTACACTTTCAGTATCTCTCACATACCAGGTTGTGAAAATATTCACGCCGACCTACTTTCTCGATTAGTGTAATGACGTGAGAAGGGTATAACTTAACCTCCCATGCATACTGTTAGTTACCTCGCAAATTATGCCAAATCAGAACACACAAATTCGATAATTTTATTTGTAAACATGATGACCCAACTTAATGTAACATTGAGTATTGTTTGGATATATATACCATACCCATTCATGATTTGGGAAATCTTCTCTTTATCTATCATTGTTATGAATTTTCACTCATTTATGATTAATAATTGAAATGTCAATATTCCATTTACATTTTCATTCATTTCATTCAGTAAATTACCTTCATATCATCGACTTAAATCATGCTTCATTGCCATCACTATTGTTTATCACAATGATTTGTAATCACATTGCCATCATGTTGTTCATCATAATGATTTGTAATCACAATCTTTCATTGTTATTGTCACCCATTCATATACCTACGTTAATATAAACATTTCCATGTCTAGTTAATAAATAATTTAATTGTAGCACAAATCATAACAATGGATTAATGCTAGAGTATCATGATAGTAAATTTACTTCCGTTTGTAAAATCTATCTTTCCCATAATGGTTAAAGAGTATATTTTAAACGTGGGTGGGGGGTGTCACAGTAAAGATTGTTCACAATTATCTTATTAAATTTTATTTTATTAAGAACTGAATTCATCTCACTCCAGTTATATTTCGGTAGGCTTAGATAAACTTTACCTTCTAATATTAGATCGTCTTTCCTTTTATAGCCTTCCCTCGAATTAATTTCTAATTAGTGAATACTTTTCGTTCTACATTCTGTCACGTAGCCATTTATTATAAAAGCTGATAGGTCTAATATTCTACACTCACTTTCTCTCCACAATCTATGCCGGACGGCCAGTCACTCTATTCCTATATATATATTGTAAGATTTTTATCTTTTGGGACTTTGTAGATATTATATCTACACCATTAAGACGCCGGAGCTTTTAACTTTGATTGTATAATCTTCAAGGATCAAACCCAAGCCCGCTGTACTACACTATAACCTCTTACCAATTGCCTGGAAGTGGAATTTTACGAGTCCAATCCTATTATCAGAGGAATAGATCATCCAAGCCCATCAACTGCCTGGAAACGTAAACTTACGAACCTGAGATATTATCATAAGTTACGTAAAATATTCATATCTCTATTTGTAACTGCCACGATCACTGTTTATCTCTTTTAATTAAATTTCATCATTATTTTTATTTCATTGTAAACAAATCGTTAATTGTTTTTCATTTATAGTAACTAGTAAATTCTGGGGCCTCATTCTACATATATCTTTATGCATAGTCGAGTAGCTCTTTACTCACTTGAGACCATGACAGTATGGACGATCACCTCGCGGCCCGATCAATATAGTAGCCGACATTTGTAAAGGGAATGAGGAGGACAATAACGAAATTATGTTTGCTTACGAATATGTAAGAAACCTGAAAGACAGAATAGAGGACACGTGTAAGCTAGCACAGGAATCCGTCACTAAAAAGCAGAGAAATACAAGGAATACTCCGATCGAAAAAGCAAATCAAGAAAATTTGAGATTGGTGACAAAGTACTAATACTCTTACCCGATGACTCGAGTAAACTTTTAGCTACATGGAAAGGACCATTCCAAATAACAGCAATAAAATCTAATGTTAATTACGAGATTAAAATTAACAACACAACAAAGACATTCCATGCAAATATGCTAAAAAAGTATTTTGATAGAGACACAGTGTCGCAACCTATGTTTACTAATATCGAAGCTTCAAATGCAGAATTGATCATACCGTTGGTCATGGGACACAGACACCCGAGACAGAAAAACAAACAAAAATCGCACAATTGCAACCACCTAAGACAAAAAAAGAAGTACGCAAAGTACTTGGGCTCCTAAATTTTTACAGGAAATACATTTACAACTTTGCGCACATCGCGACACCGCTAACCAATCTGACAAAGAATGGGTCACCGAACAAAATTGTTTTGACAGAAGCGTGTCAGAATAGCTTTAACCAATTAAAGGCATTACTCTGTTCAGAACCAATTCTTAAATTACCCGACATGTCAAAAGAATTTGTTGTAAGAACTGACGCGTCTGATAAGGGCATCGCAGGTGTACTATTACAGGAACATGAGGGAACTCTAATGCCTTGCTTATATGCAAGCAGAAAATTATTGGACAGAGAATCATGATACTCTGTAATAGAGCGTGAAGGACTGGCCATCGTCTTTGCTTTAAAGACATTCAGCAGATATCTACTGCTAAAAGAGTTTGTGGTCGAAACGGACCATAAACCACTCACGTACATAAGAAATAACAAAATGAATAATAGTAGAGTACTAAGGTGGAGTCTATTTTTGCAAAATTACACTTTCAGTATCTCTCACATACCAGGCTGTGAAAATATTCACGCCGACCTACTTTCTCGATTAGTGTAAACACGTGAGAAGGGTATAACTTAACCTCTCATGCATACTGTTAGTTACCTCGAAAATTATGCCAAATCAGAACGCACAAATTCGATAATTTTATTTGTAAACATGATGACCCAACTTAATGTAACATTGAGTATTGTTTGGATATATATACCATACCCATTCATGATTTGGGAAATCTCTTTATCTATTATTGTTATGAATTTTCACTCATTTATGATTAATAATTGAAATGTCAATATTCCATTTACATTTTCATTCATTTCATTCAGTAAATTACCTTCATATCATCGACTTAAATCATGCTTCATTGCCATCACTATTGTTTATCACAATGATTTGTAATCACATTGCCATCATGTTGTTCATCACAATGATTTGTAATCACAATCTTTCATTGTTATTGTCACCCATTCATATACCTACGTTAATATAAACATTTCCATGTCTAGTTAATAAATAATTTAATTGTAGCACAAATCATAACAATGGATTAATGCTAGAGTATCATGATAGTAAATTTACTTCCGTTTGTAAAATCTATCTTTCCCATAATGGTTAAAGAGTATATTTTAAACGTGGGTGGGGGGTGTCACAGTAAAGGTTGTTCACAATTATCTTATTAAATTTTATTTTATTAAGAACTGAATTCATCTCACTCCAGTTATATTTCGGTAGGCTTAGATAAACTTTACCTTCTAATATTAGATCGTCTTTCCTTTTATAGCCTTCCCTCGAATTAATTTCTAATTAGTGAATACTTTTCGTTCTACATTCTGTCACGTAGCCACTTATTATAAAGGCTAGCACTATTCAGTATCTGATACTGAATAGTGGTTTTGCACTATTCAGTATCTGATACTGAATAGTGGTTTTGCACTATTCAGTATCTGATACTGAATAGTGGTTTTGCACTATTCAGTATCAGATACTGAATAGCGGTTTTGCACTATTCAGTATCTGACCTGAATAGTGGTTTTGCACTATAATACGGTGTTTTTTTTTCCGAAACCTGACAAAGTTATGGGAAGAGTGAAGCTGTGGGAGTGAATATGGGACTCAGAGAAGTGTACACCAGTGGGGTGTGAACCTGGGACTGGGTTTCGGCGGTTTCGTAATAAAAAGCAATTACTTTTTTACGAAACCCGACGACACCTGGCAATATCCGACAAAGTTATGGGAGGTAGGCAGCAGCGTGTGTGTGTGTGTGCGTGTGTGTGTAGGGGGGGGGGGGAGGAGGGGATGAACCTGAGATTCAGGGAAGTGTACACCAGTGGGGAGTGAACCTGGGACTCTG
The DNA here is from genome assembly GCF_034508935.2 of Berghia stephanieae. NCBI lineage: Eukaryota > Metazoa > Mollusca > Gastropoda > Nudibranchia > Aeolidiidae > Berghia > Berghia stephanieae. The sequence continues at coordinate 33,412,364 of NC_088368.1, read as the reverse complement.
GGTTTTGTAAAAAAGCAATAACAAAATAGGGGGGGGGGGAGATTACTTTTTTTACGAAACCCGACAATATGCGGCAAAATTGTGGAAAGTAGGCAAAGCGTGGGGAGTGAACCTGAGACTCAGTGAAGTGTACACCAGTGGGGAGTGAACCTGAGACTATGGTTTTCGGCGGGATTCAGCGAGTTTCATATAAAAGCAATTGCTTTTTTACGAAACCCGGCAATATCCGACAAAGTTGTTGGAAGTAGACAACAGTGGGGAGTGAACCTGAGATTCATGGAAGTGTACACCAGTGGGGAGTGAACCTGAGACTCTGGTTTTCGGTGGATTTCAGCGAGTTTCACATAAAAGCAATTACTTTTTTACGAAACCCGACAAAAACCTGGCAATATCCGACAAAGTTATTGAAGTAGGCAACAGTGGGAGTGATCCTGAGAATCAGGTGTACACCAGTGGGGAGTGAACCTGAGACTATGGTTTTCGGCGGGATTCAGCGAGTTTCATATAAAAGCAATTGCTTTTTTACGAAACCCGGCAATATCCGACAAAGTTGTTGGAAGTAGACAACAGTGGGGAGTGAACCTGAGATTCATGGAAGTGTACACCAGTGGGGAGTGAACCTGAGACTCTGGTTTTCGGTGGATTTCAGCGAGTTTCACATAAAAGCAATTACTTTTTTACGAAACCCGACAAAAACCTGGCAATATCCGAGAAAGTTATGGGAAGTAGGCAACATGGGGAGTGAACCTGAGACTCAGGGAAGTGTACACCAGTGGGGACTGAACCTGAGACTCTGGTTTTCGGCGGGTTTCAGCGTGTTTCATATAAAAGCAATTGCTTTTTTACGAAAACCGACGAAAACCTGGCAATATCCGACAAAGTTATGGGAAGTAGGCAACAGTGGGGAGTGAACCTGAGACTCAGTGAAGTGTACACAAGTGGGGAGTGAACCTGAGACTATGGTTTTCGGCGGGATTCAGCTAGTTTCATAAAGAAGCAATTACTTTTTTACGAAACCGACAAAACCTGGCAATATCCGAGAAAGTTATGGGTAGTAGGCAACAGTGGGGAGTGAACCTGAGATTCGGGGAAGTGTACACCAGTGGGGAGTGAACCTGTGACTGGGTGTCGGCGGGTTTTGAAAAAAAAAAAGCAATTACTTTTTGTTTACGAAATGCGCCATCTCCCAACAAAATCGGGCAAAGTTATGGAAAGTAGGCAAATAATGGGGAGTGAACCTGAGACTAAGGGAAGTGTACACCAGTCGGGAGTGAACCTGAGACTATGGTTTTCGACGGATTTCAGCGAGTTTCACATAAAAGCAATTATTTTTTTACGAAACCCGGCAATATCCGACAGATTTTGAAAGTAGGCAACAATAGGGAGTGAACCTGAGATTCATGGAAGTGTACACCACTGGGCAGTGAACCTGAGACTCTTGTTTTCTGCGGATTTCAGCGAGTTTCACATAAAAGCAATTACTTTTTTACGAAACCGACGAAACCTGGCAATATCTGACAAAGTTATTGAAGTAGGCAACAGTGGGGGGTGAACCTGAGATTCATGGAAATATACACCAGTGCGGAGTGAACCTGAGACTCTGGTTTTCGTCGGGATTCAGCGAGTTTCATATAAAAGCAATTGCTTTTTTACGAAACCCGGCAATATCCGACAAAGTTGTTGGAAGTAGACAACAGTGGGGAGTGAACCTGAGATTCATGGAAGTGTACACCAGTGGGGAGTGAACCTGAGACTCTGGTTTTCGGTGGATTTCAGCGAGTTTCATATAAAAGTAATTACTTTTTTACGAAACCCGACGAAAACCTGGCAATATCCGAGAAAGTTATGGGAAGTAGGCAACAGTGGGGAGTGAACCTGAGACTCAGGGAAGTGTACACCAGTGGGGAGTGAACCTGAGACTCTGGTTTTCGGCGGGTTTCAGCGAGTTTCACATAAAAGCAATTACTTTTTTACAAAACCCGACTAAACCTGGCAATATCCGACAAAGTTATTGAAGTAGGCAACAGTGGGAGTGATCCTGAGAATCAGGGAAGTGTACACTTGTGGGAATTGAACCTGGGACTCTGGATTTTGTAAAAAAGCAATACCAAGGGGGAGGGGAATTACTTTTTTACAAAACCCGCCAAAAGCGACAAAGTTATGGGAAGCAGGCAGCAGTGGGGAGTGAATCTGGGATTTGGACACCGATGAGGATTGAACCCGGGACTGCGAGAGGCTGATACCAGTGGACAGTGAGCTCAGAATGTACTTTTATTTCGAAACCTACCGAAATTGTCAAAAGTTATGGGAAGTGGGCACCATTGGGCAATGAACCGGGACTCAGGGAAGTGCACACCGGTTGGGAGTGAACCTGGGACTGTGAAAAGAGGAAATCAGTGGAAATGAACCTGGGACTATGGAAGATGGATACCAGTGGGAAATGAAGCCGAACTATGGGAGTTGGGTACCAGACGAGAATGAAGCAATTACTTTTTTACGAAACCTGCCAAAACCCGCCGAAAAACCATAGTCTCGGGTTCACTCCCCCACTGTTACTTTCTTCCATAACTTTGTCAGATATTGGCGGGTTTCGTAAAAAAGTAATTGCTTTTTTTTTTAAAACGAAACCCAGTCCCAGGTTCACTCCCCAATGGTGTACACTTCCCTGAGTCCCAGGTTCACTCCCACTGCTGCCTACTTCCCATAACTTTGTCGGGTTTCGGCAGGTTTCGTAAAAAAAGAAACATCCATAAAAATACCACGTGTATTCAGTAAATAGATGTCAATTGTAGTCTAATATTCAGTATCTATTTAAATTATTATTATTATTATTATTATCTCATCATCATCATCATATCATCATCATCATCATCATCATCATCATCATCATCATCATCATCATCATCATCATCATCATCATTATTATTATTATTATTATTATTATTATTATTATTATTATTATTATTATTATTATTATTATTATTATTATTTTTATTATTATTATTATTATTATTGTCATGTAAATTTCAATATAATACGGCAAGTAATTCTCGGAAGTACATCGCTCAATTAAAAATGAATTTATAATGAATCGGGTTTGTCTTAGATGACAAAACAAACAAACAAACATCAACAACAAGGAGAACAACAACAACAGAAAAAAGCAAGATTTTAAAAAGTAATAAACAATAGAAGAGCACAATAATGAAAAACAACAACGCGATGATAACACATAAAAGATATTCGTAATAAATCAATAACTGATTAAATTACTCCAACTACTTGATTAAAAAAAAATCATAACCATAATCATAATAATGACGATGATGACGATTACAACAACAACGATAATAATAATAGTAAGTAATAATAATAATAATAATAATAATAATAATAATAATAATAATAATAATAATAATAATAATAATAATAATAATAATAATAAAAGAACAATAGTATATTATCAACATTAAAGTATATTTCAAGCAAATAAAATTATTAAAACAAAAGTTTTAAAAATATAAATAGACAGAAGGAATTTTTAAAAAATATGGGGAAAAAAAAAAAAAAAAGTTACCCTTACAGGGATTTGAACTCTCGAACCTTAAGCTCAGAGTCAAACAGCTTATATCCACCATGCCATGGTGTCACTGAACTTTTAGAGACATTTAATCATGTCTATTCAGACATTAAAAAATGTATTTGACTGCCTCTCTTATTTTGATATTTTGAACTATGTTAATTGCACGATAGCTGAAATTTAAAAATTTCGATCAAAATATTTTTACAACTTTGAATCGGGCTGTCAGTTACTGCACGTGTTCAATCTGGAAGTAGGTCAGCAGTTCAACCGAGATTGTCGTACTTTTCACTCTCTCTATAAAAAAGAGTTCCTTATGGATACTGAATAGTGGCAAAGCACTATTCAGTATCTGATACTGAATAACCACTTCCTATTATAAAAGCTGATAGGTCTAACACTCTACACTCACCTTCTCTCCACAATCTATGCCGGACGGCCAGTCGCTCTATTCCTATATATATACTGGAAGATTTTTATCTTTTGGGACTTTGTAGATATTATATCTACACCATTAAGACGCCGGAGCTTTTAACTTTGATTGTATAATCTTCAAGGATCAAACCCGAGCCCGCTGTCAAAGGACTACACAATAACCTCTTACCAATTGCCTGGAAGTGGAATTTTACGAGTCCGATCCTGTTATCAGAGGAATAGATCATCCAAGCCCATCAACTGCCTGGAAACGTAAACTTACGAACCTGACATATTATCATAAGTTACGTAAAATATTCATATCTCTATTTGTAACTGCCACGATCACTGTTTATCTCTTTTAATTAAATTTCATCATTATTTTTATTTCATTGTAAACAAATCGTTAATTGTTTTTCATTTATAGTAACTAGTAAATTCTGGGGCCTCATTCTACATATATCTTTATGCATAGTCGAGTAGCTCTTTACTCACTTGAGACCATGACACATTCGTTATTCACAAATTTCCCCATTCAGACTTATAGGGTAGGTCACCCCAAATCTATACATTTTTTCTAGACCTCAAATTCTAACAGTTCTAACTGTGGATTGTTTCAACTGAACTCTCCACTGTTTGAGAGACTCATTTATTTGGTTTGATGTAAGTACATGTCAGGTATTATTTGTTAACCTAGCTAAAAAATGAAAATAGATTACCATACCCCTCACCCAAATACGTACGCTCATGCCCCAAACCCATACACTGATTGCTCCAAACCCACAGAGCATTAAATTTATAGTCATACAGCCTAATAATTTATTTTTTAAAAGTTAAATGGCAATGGTGTGGTAGAATTTCAGCTTCGTTATATGTAAAAAGATGAATGGTGTGGACGTTTTGGGTTTTTCCCTTTATTAAACGACAGGCAAATAAATATGGCGCAAAAGGCATGATGGTACTAGTGCTACTATTGTTTTTGAACCCCTTGTTGTTTTTAAAATCCCATTTAGTAGATATGCACTTTTTAAATGCTGACATTTAGAATTTAATGTGATCTTTTGGGTACTGGGATTAATAGAACTGTTCGCGATATATTCAAAGATAGCAAATTCCAATCGATTACAAACGTAACGTGTGCCACAGGTGGGGCAGCCGCCATGGTAGGTGCTATCGTGGCTTTACAGCATTTTTGAAAGAGGCTGTGCCAAACATTTTATTAGAACATTTTGTGATTCACAGACAACACCTTGTGGCTAAAAATCTTAACCAGCCATTGCATGAACAGTTAAAAGCGCACATGCTCAATTCGCACTTTTTCAAACAGCTATGTATGGAGAAAGACGAGGAGTTCAAAAGAGGTTCAATGGCTCTCTAAAGGAAACTTTCTTGCTCGATTATCTGCATTATTCAACTCTGTTGTCGAGTTTTTACAGTCAATTCTCCAATTTCCGACCAGCTCAACGAAATCTAAGACAAATTAACCTACCTGTCTGCTGTCCACGGAAAATTTAACGAACTTAACCTACAGTTACAAGGTAATGACATCAACATGATCCAAGCGAAATCTGCTATATCCAGCTTCATAGCAAATCTTCCTATTTAGAGGCGCTCCCTCTGTTGAAGAGACTTCACTAAATATCCAAATCTTAAAGACATCGCAGAGCACATCTCTGATGAAAACATTCTGATCTTCTCAGATCACATTGAAAAAATTGAAGTTGATATGAGAAATCGCTTCCAGGACCTTTTTAATCTCGATGTGCCAGCATGGATCGTGAGTCCATAGAAATTTGATATTAACGATTTGCCTAAGTTGAGTGCTTGAACTGCAAAATGCTTTGGAGTTAAAGCCCATGTCAAGCGGGAAGAGTATAAAGTTGAGTTGGTTGAGAGCAGCAATTTATTGCACATTTCCTGCAGTTTGGAAAGAGGCTAAATTGTTTTTCATCGCTGTCCCGACGTCATATCTGACGGAGAGGGGTTTCAACGTTGTAACACACATTCTTTCAAAGTCCCGAAACTGTCTCAACATTGTATATAGAGGCTGACATCCATGACCCCGAACATTGACAAACTCATAGACACACACCAAATTCATCACATTAATTGGCATGGCCACCAAGTTGACGCATCGGTGCTTTCTTTTTTAGTGTCACTGATATGTGTGTGTGTGTGTGTGTGTGTGTGTGTGTGTGTCTGTGTGTGTGAGAGAGAGAGAGAGAGAGAGAGAGAGAGAGAGAGAGAGAGAGAGAGAGAGAGAGAGATTTGCACAATAATATCGCACAAAATTATCTTTTGTCTTTGTCTTAGTCATTTTGTGTTGATGGTGAAATAGTGAGATTCGAAGGGGGGGGGGGGGGGGGGGTGGAGGACTGGACCACCCAGCCCTAGGGGGGCGATGACCCAATGAAGTTTGAGAACCACTGCTTTAGCTGATTTTTTAAAAACCAGAAATTAAATAGATGTAGATGTTTGTGTTTAACTGCAAATAATATAACTAAATATTTGCAGCTCTTAGCACCGAGAATATTTTGAACAAAAATGAATATAATAGCTATAAAAGATGTTTTTATAAAAACCCCCACTAAACATGGAATATTTTGGGCTCAAAATCCTTTTTCAGTCACAAACAAAAAACAGGAAAAAAATAGTTCGTTCTTCAAGATGCTGACGAACCTGAAACGCTTCGTGTTAATTACGAGGGTGAGTCAAAAAGTTACGGGACAAATCTCCAGCTGAGTTCTTTTCTTTTTCATATGACGTCATATTTGGCTCAATCGAACTTACATATGTACTTTTGAAATTTTGGGGAAAATTCTGAAAATGGCTGGTGAGGAAAGGGTTAACCTCGAGTGAGTCAGCCAAACACAACGGTATGGGGTCTGCTTCGCACCAAGCGGAGTTACCAAGATCACCCCCTCGCCGTGCTATTTGTCCTCGGACCAATCATTTCGCTCCAGATCTATTTGCAGCGCTGCACTGCGGCTGAGGCCTGGGTCATTCCGTTCCTCCCCTTGTTATAAACCCTAAAAACAAAATTCCCCTTAGGGATGAATGTGAAGGGAATTTCATCTGCAATCCTTAGCGTGACTCAGCCAAAAACATAATGTAATTATATACAAAGCGTTAGACAACATATTAATTTTAATTTACTTTAATTGTTCCATGTCTATGTCTAATGTGAGATTAAGGCCTAATGCATTAAAACGGTATTAGTTCGAAGTGATTAAATGATGAACTATTGAAACTGTATTAGACTAACATATGCCATCTGACATATTTTTCTGATTTAATGAGGAGAATAAATAATATACGACTACTTTCCAAAAAATGAGAAAATTACAGGTCTGGCAATTTTTACTTTAACTTTCTTTTTAGCATCTTATCTGCTCCTCACCCACCTCCAACATAATACAGTTTTGAGGTGAAAGGCCACATTTTAATTGACTTTAAATGTTACAGATCCTTCGGTCTCGTCAGGTTTCTGGCCTACCGCCTCAAAACGGTGTTATTTTGAAGTGATTTAAATGAGAAAAAAATATGAAATTATGGTAAAAAATATGAGACATTATTATATTTTAATGATTTATTATGAAGAATGGATCATAATATTACTTCCTTTAACATTAAGAATTTACATTTCTATCCATTTTAACTTAAAATTTAGTTTTAGCATCTGTCTCCAACCTCTGGCATAACACCGTTTTGAGGTAAAGGGTCACGTATTGATTTACTTAAAATGTTTCAGCCCTACTTGATCATATTTGCAGGTCTGATACCTCATATTTCATTGTCCTGACCAATGTGGTTGTGTAGGAGACATGAGAGATTTTGCGTGCAGCCAGGGCCATCCATTAAGATCTGTCCTCGGCTATCACTATCATCACTAGTGTTTGGATGTACATCATATCATGTTCCATTACTTGACATCAGCTTATTGTTAACCGAACACAATTAGGGGTTTAATTTAACATTGTTGTTAATGAGAATTTTTTTTCCCGTTACAACAATGAGCTCAAAATAATTTGGGTTATCAGACCTGCAAATTGCACGTTCTTAGAGACCCTTTGATCTACTGTGATTTTTTTTGCTCTACAATAATCACGTCTATGTGCATTCATACTGTATATCAAATTAACAAATAAATGGATATTTGCTCTAAAATTTATGGAATTTTTACGATATCTTTGTTGGTTTTTTTATGTTTTGTTTTTTTTGTTTGTTTGTTTATTTTGCTCAATGCTTTTGGCAATAATTTGTTTTCATTTATTTTTCTAGCACAGCAAGGCTCGTGAAACCAAATTTCATTTGATAAAATCGACGTCTGGGTGGGGTTCCCGACCTCCCATAGTGCGCAGGGAGGTCCTTGGTGTGACTACTAATCCCCTGTGTCTGTTTTCTAATAAGGTTCAACGGTCATGACATCACTTCCCTGGTAATGACGCATAGTAACTTAGCAACTGATTCTATCGGAACAATGACGAACGCCCTTATGAAATACTTCTCCGACGAGCATAAAAGTGTATCCAGAGGAGACCAAACATTATAAATCTGATCGTGTTTTAACTTTTACACATTCTGATCACATGACATATGAAAAGTTCTAGCCAGGATGAATAATAAAAAGTACCGATTTTCTTTGTTTAGAACCACGATGGCCGCCGTTGCTGGGCAACGTGACATCCGACTATTGAATCCAATTGCTTTCTGTCTTTGTTTTGGAATGAGATTACTTGATTTTGTCCGGAGTCCTTGGCTGGGAGGGAAACAGTCGAATGTATAGTTATAGTTTTGGGAGATTATATTTTTTTTCCTTGTAAATCATGTCTCTGTTATGCACTGTTATTTTTCCATTTTTAACTATGATTTGTAAACATTAGAGTGTATTCCTTTTAGTGGGATATTGTACTGGTGTCTGGGTGAGACTTTTACATGATTTTAAACTAAGTACACTGAATTATAGTGTGCTCTTGGAATACGTCTTTGAACCATTCCCCCTTTTGTCTTACTATTTCCTCAAGTCTTTTAATTGTACATCAAGAATGTCTTTACTATACAATTTTCTTCCTTTTTACTGGTGCTGATATAACCTAAATGTGTTGCAAGCGCCGTAAAACCCTTAAAAACAAACAAAGAAACAAACATAAAGTAAACAACTACTTTTTTGTTATAGCGCTCTTCTGATATTATTCGCCATTGCTCTTCGTCAGGCAGTCATTAACACCCGAGTCGAGTTAGGTAATGTCATTCATAAAGGGCTTACTAAAGGACAATAACACGTGCTTGTTACTCTTTGGATAGGAATCTAGTTTATTGCGATGCATTTTCCGCTAAACCCTACAATAAGCTGCATTTGTTGTCAATGAGATGAGAGAGAAGACAAAACGTTTGACTCAGCCCTAGGATTAAATCGGAGGTCTTCTTGCATTGAACAGTTTACTTTGTCCAAATATCTTTTCCAACACCATGAATAGGCTGGTTGTCTCCAATGTTAATTTTGTTGTTGTTGTATACAAAGGGAAAAACTACTGCAAACCACGTAGAAACATGGTAATGGAATCGGGGTAAGCGCTATTGCCTATTATCGTAATAAAATTTTAATAATTTTTTTTGCCACGACATGATAAGATACCGTTGCCTGGGCATTCCACGGACTAGATAAATCACCAAACAAGATGTCTGATGTCAACAGAAATCCAAGTGTCCAAGTGACCGAATTGGGGGTTAATAATCTTGCCCAATGAAAAAAACGAAAGTGCCTGAAGCGGGGCTCTAACCCGGGACTTTTCGGGTCACAGAGCAATACCTTAACAGCTCGGCCACTTTGCCCCCATATCGTAATTTGAAGTTCCCAAACTAAGATATTAATCTCTTGGTTTTAAGGACAAAAGAAAACCATTGGGCTTGAAAAATATATACATATATAGATTTTTGTTTTTCGATTGACCGTTGCATTATTGTTTTCAATGTAAAAATTGCATTAACCGTACCCTTTTCTTTAACAAACCAAGCTGCTCGTCACTTATCTCTGGATAGATCTTGCTCCTCGTTCTTTTCATAAGTATTCTTAATACAATTGTTGTTGCCTGACTCATTATGCTGATTGTCAGCGGCGTGGCGTATTGACGGCATATGGTGGTGCCATGATAAGAAGAAAAAAATTCTTAAACAGTGAACACGATTAAGAGGAGAGAGCACGTTAAAAACTCTCTTTTTTGGAAGGGTGGGGGGAGGGTCGATGGTTTCTACGAGTGGACAAAACTCACAAAAACAAATAATTCATGAAAACAACAAGCCACACCACTGAGATACAAGTCCCGTGTGAAAAGGTGTTTGTAATTATTCTTTGTCAACCATTTAAAGGATTGGATTTGGTAGATAATGCAATCAAGATGTGATAAATGTAAATCAAAAGAGAGAAAAAAAAAACATGTGACAGAAATTACTTAGTTTTAGTACTTGTAAAGAAAATCTGCACGGCGATGTTTCATCTCTGCAAATCTTTTTATAATTTGTTTATTGAAATCTGGAATGGCATCTATTTCAGCTTTGTGAATTGACAGAATCATTAACGAATTTCACCGCTCCTGTTTCATTGAATTTCGCAAGAAATTTTTCACTCTTTTAAGGGTGCTAAACAACGTTCAGGAGGTCAAGAATTACGATGGAAGTGGTTAAGGTCACTATAGCCTATAAATGTCCATGATTTGTCAGTGTTTGTTGTATCTAAAAAGTAGACAATAAAAACAAAAGAAACGTTGTTTTTTTCTAAACTAAATGTGAGCCATTCTTGTCTGCCATACCATGTCACTGAAAAAGAGCGTTTCCGAGATTTCCACACATGTGTTAATTCAAAATCAGTTGGTTGGTGAGGAACTAGTCTTTTTATTTCTAATTTGTCATCTAGTGTCAATCTCCCAAACGGGCGGTGAAGTAAAGAGTCAACTTGATTCATTGCAATTCATTGTTTAACAGAACAAAACTTCAAAATATATCTCAAATAATGGAAATCAGTGAAATACGATTAATGATTGCACAAATAAAAGATAGATTCAGATCTTAAAGCATCACAAAGAAAAAATCACTCCACTTAAATACTTAAGAAATAAAAAAAAACACCAAAGTATAACTGTTGACAATCTTCGCTTTCTTTCTCTGACTGACACAAATACACACGCACAAACACACACATACACACACACAGACACAAATAAACACTCATACACACGTAACCATCAACTCGGCACTACAAGGAAGAAAATGTTGGTAAATTCGTCCACAATGCTTCGTTGCAAAGAATTACTTTATTCAATAATCGTGAAAAAGAGGTGGGGGGGGGGGGGTATTTTGATATGTCATATTTTTAAGTTTTATGTTGTTTTTCTTTGCTGGTTACAAATAAACTTGACAATGATCAGTGTTTTTGACAGTTAATATAATATTTTGGATGGCCGAAGTTACCCTAATTATGACGTAAATGGTGCATCCCCCCCATTCCAACGGTGGAGCTCTCAGATCCTGGCACAAGTCGAGGGGTTTTCTGCTATTTGAAGATAGTATAATTCGACCCAGTTTCTCACTCAATCAGCTGTAGCGCTACTAATGGATAGAGCATTAACTGGAGCTTGGATTGCTTTGCACCACGGTGTTGATTCAGTCACTAATTCGCGCAGTGATGTTACCAACACACGAGTCGGCGCAGTGCGTGAATCGAAAGCTTGAATAGACTGGAGACTAAAATGGCAGTATGTTGTTGGCGAGTTGGCGAAAGACAGTGGAGTTAAAGTTTCTCAGTTTTATTTTTAATTGAATTATGCGGTTAATGATTTTTAAAAGATTGGTGTGGTGCCTGGCACCATTCGATCCAATGGCCCCACGCCACTGGATTGTTCTGTGTTGGTCACAGTCAAGAGTTCCTTGTTTTTTTTGGTATGATAATTAATACCGATTGTCTTAAAACATTAGGCAGTTCACCCTTTTCGTATATAACATTAAAGGTTTTTGTCAGAATGTCTATTCCCAGATCGTCGAGGGCTCAATCAATTCCACTGAGTAACTATTTTGGCCTACCGCTTTCCTCTTATTCATCTCTTTGCAAGCAGCTTACTACTTCTCGCATAATCTGGGGACCCGTGTTCACAGTAGAGAATTCTTTATCCAAGCACGTTCCTCTTTTGTCATCCGCGTAAAGATTTTTTAATGTATACTGCCCAACTTTCCAAAATTTCGTTGTTATCGACAAGTATTTTACCGTTTGTGTCTTTGACGCATTTTCTTGCCATGGCTGGTCGTTTTCACTTATATCTTGTATTGACGGGTAGAATTGATTGGTGTTAGATTGTTTTAGTCTTTCAATTCTGTGATATTCCTGTTCAATATAATCTTCCTTTGCTCTCTTACACTCATATTTTATAATCTTATTAGCTTATTTATGTTCATTGCTGTTGCGTTCTAGTTTTCGTCTTTCATTCATCAGTTTCAAGATCTTGTCATTCATACATTTTTGTTTTGGTTCGTGTTTTTTTCACAGATGGAATAGTTTCTCTTGCAGATTCTGTGATACAGTTCGATTCTTGATTCCAGTACTCATCTATGTTTATATCTGAGGTCAAGTTTTCACTTTTTTCTTTCACACATTCTTTGTAATCATTTTTTTTTTATTTGATCGTTAATTCTCAATAGATCTAATTGCAGTTTTGGTTCCACTTTCTTTTTCTTTATTTGTTTAAGTTTTAATTTTAACGTGGCCTTGACAGGTCGGTCAGTGAGCTATTTTAATCTTATTACAACTGTCGACGATGAACATCGAAAATGACAACACCTAATGATTGTTATAACTATTCATCCCAACACCTACGTACAATCCGACACACAATTAATAATATGTGACCCTTCGCCTCAAAACGGTATTAAGTCGGGATGACTAAGATGTTGAATATTGAATTTATAGCCAAAAATATCAGACTTGTGTTGAGTTTGTACGATTTATTAAGGAGAATGTATACCATATTTTAGGGTGCTAATGCCAACATTTTATATTTTTGACCAGTTTAACATTAAATTCGGCCTTTAAGCATATGGTTCCTTCCGACTTAATACCGTTTTGAGACGATGGGTCACATATACATATACCTATATATATATATATATATATATATATATATATATATATATATATAGTATGCAGATGACGTCACGCAGGCCTTTGTTATTGTTTGTTGCCATCCGCGTTTGTGAGTTGTTTCCCTAAACTGTATTAACCAGACTATAAAAGTTCATGGTTACACAGAGTTTGTGTGTTGGTCCGTTATACTTCCGGATGGCAATGTTGTGAACTCCTTGGCCAAGCGCATTCTATCTATATATAGATAGTATGCAGATGACGTCACTCAGGCCTTTGTTATTGTTTTTGCCATCCGCGTTTGTGAGTTGTTCTCACTCAACTGTATTAACCAGACTATACAAGTCCATGGTTACACAGAGTTTGTGTGTTGGTCCGTTATACTTCCGGATGGCAATGTTGTGAACTCCTTGGCCAAGCGCATTCTATCTATATATACGCCCCCTGTTTTTCTCTTGTTTCATGATGATCAAACTAACCTCTAATGTTAGTTCAAACCTTTGATCATCTGGATTTTATTTCAAGGTTGACATGGAAGTACTGCGTTATCCTCTCGGGGATTAAAAAGAATATTGTGCCTAATAACAATTACAATAATTACAACCTCAACATTTTGTTTCACATTTTATGGGATTGCAGTGACAATGGACTCTACTAGCATATAATACATTATAATCATTTTGAGCATTCATAAATTCCACGGCTGCTGAATAATTGATTTCTAAAGCACGATTAGGCTGGGATTAAAAAACCCATTATTTTCCGGTTATGGTTCAGATGCTTTACTAGTAGAGATAATGGACCAAATAATGATTGACTGTTTAAAATAATAATACCCCGACCACCTGTTCTCCCCCATCACTATTATAAGAAAAAAACTTTGCAAGTCGCCTAGAATATGGAACGAGTTTGTTATGGAAATAAGTAGGTGATGTATGGCAAGTATTCGAGAATAGAGAACATTTTTTGTTCTAATGATGTTACATAAATTTCAATTCTAAAACTGAAATCACATTTGAATTGTTTTCTTTCTAAAGATAAATGGTTTCCCATGAGTCCTGACTTGAATTCGATGGACAAAAATGTCATTAATATTTCATTGTACTATGAACTTTGTACATTTATGATTCATTCGATCATGACCAATTTTCACTTACCAGTATTTTATGATAGTATTTTTCGATTTTACATTGCCATATTGATACATTTTTCCTGATATTCAAAGTTGTGTAAAACTATGTGAATGATACAATGCAAGTTATATGAGATTCTGTAATTACAAACTATTGTATACGGCATTTAAAGAATAATTCCTATTAAGGCTTTAGTAAGATTCCTGAGGTTGAAAAAAAAATGATAAGATAAGATAAGAAAATGCCCAACATGGTGTATAATAGTCGTACAACGTTTGACACATAAATATAAAAAAAGTCTTCTTCTTCTTCGTCTTCTTGTGGCACGAATTGTTGTAGTAGATCGTGTGGAACAATTTAAGTTTATCGTTCTTTCTTCTCTTTTCCAGAGGCTCAAGGCCTATCCGTTCTGTTATTTCAGACGCACTTGAGAAAGGATCGAATATGTTTGTGATGCATCTTGCCGTTTTTCTTTGGATGTTTTCTAAGGTGTCGATGTTTTTCTTTGTATATGGGTCCCAAATTGAGCTGCCATACTCCATCATTGGTCTAACAATAGATTTAAAAGCAAGGATTTGAGTTGAGATTGGGCATCTTTTTAAATTGCGGGTGATGTAAGCGCTTGTTTGATTTGCCTTTGAAGCCAGGTGGCATATGTAGTCATTCCATTTGAGGTTTTTATCAAGCTCAATGCCAAGGTATTTTGCTGTCTTTACATATACCAGGTTTTGACCATGAGGTTGGTATTCAAATGTAATCGGTGCTTTCTTATTTGTGATGGTTAGAACATTGCACTTTCATACGTTGAATTCCATTTCATTTGTTGTTTCCCATTCTTGTAATTTAGCTAGATCGCCATCAATCGTCTGTTGTTCTTATCTGATTATATAATGCTGTGTAGTCAGCAAATAGGCGCACTTTTTACCTTATACCACTGGGTGGGGATCCTGACCTCCCACAGTGGGCAGGGAGGTACATGCTGTGTCTTCTATCCCCCCATACCCGTTTTCCAATTGTTTCCTGTCATTGTCTTGGAATGAGATTACTTAGTTTTGTCCTGATCCTTGCCGGAGTTCCTTGGCGGGGAGGGAAACAGTCGAATGTATAGTTATAGTTTTGGGAGATGATATTTTTTCCCTTGTAAATCATCTCGCTGTTATGCATTGTATTATGTTTAGTTTACATATTATATTATATGATTGGCACTTTTGATTGTATTCCTCTTAGTTGGGACCTGTGCTTGTGTCTGGATGAGACTTTTAGGTGATCTCAAACTAAGTACTTTGACGGTGTGCTCTTGGAATCTACATCTGTTCCCTATTTGAACCAGTTCCCCTTTGTCTTACCTTTTCTTTTGTGCTTTAATTGTATTTCTAGAACTTTTTACTGTCCCATTTTCTTCCTTTTTACTGACGCTTATATGACCTTAATGTGTTGCAAGCGCCGTAAAACCCTTTTTAAAAAAAGTCCCTTATACCTCGTGGAAGATCATTTATGTACACTAAAAGTAGGATGGGCCCAAGGACTGAGCCCGGAGGTACACCCAATGTCACCATCCCGGTAGGGGAAGTCTCGCCGTCGACAAGAACTTGTTGGGTGCGATGGTCCAGAAAAGCTGCAATCCATTGTAATGGTTTGTTCCTGATACCAAAGTCATGCAATTTCTGGATTAACCGATGGTGATGAACCTTGTCGAAGGCCTTGGCAAAGTCCAGTAGCACTAGATCAATTTGACCTCCTTTATCAATAGCAGCTGGCAGATCATGTGTTAATGACAGATGTTGAGTTTGATATGAGCGGTGCTCCCTAAATCCGTGCTGTTCATCACCAAAAAATACTGTTAGTTTCGAGATATTCAGTTGTTGAGGATCTCACTATATGCTCTAACAATTTGCAGCAAATGCAAGTCAATGAAATTGGACGGTAGTTTTGAGCCCTGCTTCTATCACCTTTCTTGTAGAGGGGTTGGACAAGAGCATGCTTCCAAGCACGTGGTGTGTCTCCTGTTTCGAGAGAGAGTTTGAACAAATGTGTGAGGGTAGGTTCAAATTCGTTACTCAATATCTTTAAGAGACGGGATGGTAATTTGTCTGGGCCACATGCTTTCTTTGGATCTAGAGTGGCGAGGAGTTTGGAAACGCCCTCTACTGTCACATTGATTCGGCCATAGCGTTGTGATCGTTTACTTCGCATTTTAGTTGTTGAGTGGAAATTTTGGTATGAGCTTTTGAGGCAAAAACAGAGTCTGCTTTTTCCTTTGCGTCAGAGTAAAATGCATGATCATGCTCAAGGGGCGCTATACCAACCGAATCGCACCTCCTACTTTTTATAAATTTCCAGAGCTTTTTGTTTGAGTCTTTACTGACAAGTTCCTTAACATGATTATGATAGGCTCTTCTACTCTCTCTCTCTCTCTCTCTCTCTCTCTCTCTCTCTCTCTCTCTCTCTCTCTCTCCCTCCCTCTCTCTCTCTCTCTTTCTCTCTCTCTCTCTCTCTCTCTCTCTCTCTCTCTCTCTCTCTCTCTGGGTTTTTTTTCAGTCGGGCGTAATTGTACCAGTCTTTCTTACTGTTGGACTTTCTCGTTCTGCCCCATGCCTTTTGTTTCCGCCTGGATAATCGTTTGATGGTTGTGTTTATCCATGGTTGGTGACATTTCCTTGAGCTCTCCTTCGTTGGTACATGTTTGGACATCGTTTTGTTTAGGTGGTCGTTGATGGCAGTCCAAACG
>NC_088368.1:33335385-33390385 GCF_034508935.2 Berghia stephanieae | reverse complement strand
TCTCGGATCTTGAACGGCTTCATTTGCATGGTTGTCCCACTCTCGCCATGTGGAAAGTCTGTATACAGCTGTATGATCAGGGTTGAGCTCATCATGAGCTCTTTCTCGACTTCAGTTTCTACTTATTGTTGGGCTGTGATCATGGTGGTAGTGCCTTGAATCCATTTCCTTTTTAAATTTCTGGGCTTTTGGAAGCAGTGGCTCTCTGAGTGTGGGGAGGTGCAATGTCAGCCAGCCGATGGAGGACTGGAACTGCAGTTGGTTTCAAGTTACCAGAATGATCCGGCATGTGTTATGTAGCTCAGGGTCAATCTTTTTTGCCCAGACTGGTGAGACGTATTCGGCTGATGAATAGCAGAGGGCTAGTGAGGTTGTCCTGACAGTTTTTGGATTTGCTCCCCATGTCGTGTTTGCCAGTTTTCTTAGGAGGTTGTTTCTTGTGGCCACCTTTGCTTTATGTGCTGAGAGAAGCACATGGATGGCTTTACATTTTTTATTGCTTTCAAATGATATGGCGGTTTTACTCACTAATAAATTCTTCTTCTTCTTCTTCTTCTTCTTCTTCTTCTTCTTCTTCTTCTTCTTCTTCTTCTTCTTCTTCTTCTTCTTCTTCTTCTTCTTCTTCTTCTTCTTCTTCTTCTTCTTCTTCTTCTTCTTCTTCTTCTTCTCTTTCTCCTCCTCCTCTTACACCTCCTCCTCCCCTTACTCCTCCTCCTCCTCCTGTTCCTCCTCCTCCTGTTCCTCCTGTTCCTCCACTTCCTCCTCCTCCTACCCATACACATAACATAATGTAACAACTCGTATATCCTCAGGGAAAATGTGGTAATGACAGCTGGCGCTACCCATGGCCTACATGTGGCCTTGACCTTGCTAATCGCGGCTTCCAGCACCGTCTACGTCATCGACCCCTCCTATTTCCTGGGTCAAGCTCTCATCCAAGACAACCTCCCACACGATGTTATCGTACCAGGTAAGTATAATGTAGTCCACAAGATTAAAATAGGAGATACAGGAGATTCATAATGTCATTCAAATATTTCCTCTTTAAACGATTACCTGAAAGACAGATCATAGAGCAGTAGGTTAGTTTGGAAATGGATTTGGTTCGACCTCCTCTGTTACTACAAGGTCTTTTTGAGGTGTAAAAGATAATAATCATTTTTATCGTTTGCAATGAAGTAAAACTCGTTGAGAACTTTAAATAGAAAAAAAGAAATATAAGACATTAACAAACAAGATTTAAAAAATAAAATAAAAAAGCAATCAAAATCAGAAAAACAGAGCAATGAAAGATCCAACAATCATTACTTTAAAAAAATAAAACGCATTGAACTGCATGGAATAAATTGTATAACTGATTAAATGAATATATATTTAATAATAATATATTTGTCCCACAAGCCCGACGTGGGATTATTCACAATTCTGATAGCTCGAATTGTTTTGGTCTCGTTGTTGTGATGGAAATTCTCTCAAGCCTTATAAACTTCATTACTACAACAATGTTAAAACAAGCCCATAATAATCGGACCGACCAATAGGTCTCAAAATACTTTAACAGAATCCTGTTAAAATAGGGATCAGAAAGAAATGACTTTACCTCGGGTTTGAAATTGATTCGTTTTTATGCAATTTTTTTCCAGTGCCCAGCGATTCAGACGGGCCTCTGATTGAAGAGTTTGAAAGGCTGATAAAGACACATCAACCCGGCAAGGAGACCAGTAACGGCAGTAAGATTTACAATAATGAGAATGACAATACAGGAAAAGCTTCTATCATTACTGCATGTACGTCAAGGAAAAACAAACAACGGCCTTACGACTGTGCTGCCTATCTCATTCCTACATATAACAACCCAAGGGCGACCTCATATTCTCCTGGTTAGTTTAATTCTTTTTATATACAAACTTGCTCAAACACCTTGGGTCTTATGACATAAAAATCGCATGATTATATAATTAATTATGATAATAAGGAATACCCATGTTGATCAGGGCTGTCAGATTGATGGCCACGTATGTTCAAAATTGACCACAAGAAGAACCATGTTTTTATCATCTTTATTTTTCATTTTTTATTTTTTATTAATTTCTTTATATAATAACAATGATTTTCCAAGTCTATTCGTTTTTGGTTCCCTAATCCAATGAGTTTTGCTTTAAGGGGGTCAAAGTGTATGTCGCGTTTGTCCATCTGAAATTACATTTGGCCACTTTTGAAGTAGAAACAGCCACGAGGAACTACGACCATCTGGCAGACCTGATTTTGGTGTGAAACAAAAAAAAAAATAATTTTACAGTAATGTGAATCAGTTTTGGAAGGTTTTTTTCATTGTTGTGAACAATTCACACGAAATTTTACATAATATTTTGGTGGTCTGATTGAGGTGGATGAATCTATTTCTTAAATTGTCTAAAGCTAAAGTTTTCCTTTTTTTTGTTGCCCATTTTAACAATCAAATGCCTTTCTGGCATCTGTTCCACCCGATATAATACCGTGTTGAGGGGAGAGGGTACAAATGGGCAGTTTCCACCTTTCGGGCAAGTTGCCCCATTATACGTCAATGTCCTTCCTTTAACTCCTCAGACAGATGCAAGGCATTAGTAACCCTGGCACGGAGGTACAATCTCCTTCTCCTTGCCGACGACATCTACAACCTTTTCTACTTCAACACCAAGGAAGACCAGCCCAGGCGATTGTTGACATATGACCTTCCGTCTGACCCCGACTATGGAAAAGGTCACGTTATATCTAATGGCTCTTTCTCAAAGATTCTGGCGCCTGGTTTGAGGCTTGGTTGGATTGAAGGACCGAAGGAAATTGCTATGATGATCTCTAATTGGTAAGCATCAGCAGATGGTTTCATGAAATAAAACACCAAGAACTCTTCTGCTTTTTCCACCTATCCTGCTGTCTGCATAGTTGCCATAATGAATGTCACATCTCCATGCATCCTGGTTAAATGCACCCTCATCCTCCAGGCCCAGTTCTTTAATATCATCCCTTATCCTATCCACCCATCTAATCTTCGGGCGTCCCTTTTTCTCTTGCCCGCGAATTGTATATTATTTAATACTTTTCCCCCAGTTACTCCCTCTCTTGTTTCTTAATATGTCCAAACCATCTCAATCTATCTTCTCTCATCTTTTCGGATACATTCTTCATTTTAGTCAACCTTCGAATCCGTTCATTTCTCACTTTATCGTTTCTTGTCCAGCCAGATGCCATTTTAACATCCTCATTTCTGCCACCTCAACATTTTAATCTTGTTTCTTTTTCATTGATGCTGTGTCTAATTCATACAATATTGTTGGTCTAACAACAGATGTTTGTATATTTTTCCCCGTCAAAGTTGCAGAAATTCGTTTGTCACACATAACTAAGGTTACCTTCCTCTAATTATTCCAGCCTGCCTGTAGCCTCTTCTTAACCTTCATCTCATTGCCCCTTTCTCCTTACACAATTTTTCCTATATATTTAAATTGATTTGTCTCCGGCACATGCGCTTCTCCTGTCTTTATTGGCGATTCTTCTGACTCCAAATCTCTGGCCATATAAAAAGTAGCTTTTCTTGCGTGTGGCGAATTAGGCAGATACTCATATCTAGTCTTGTGGGAGAATTAGTGCCAAATAAATGAAATGTCTTAAAAGACATTTTTGCGTAGAGCTAGGCTCGATATGCTCGGGGAACAAGTGAATTATTGTATTGTAAATTGAACTGCATGGCGCCATCAATTAAATGCGCTCTCTCTCTCTCTCTCTCTCTCTCTCTCTCTCTCTCTCTCTCTCTCTCTCTCTCTCTCTCTCTCTCTCTCTCTCTCTCTCTCTCTCTCTCTCTCTCTCTCTCTCTCTCTAGCTCTCTCTTAAATTGAAAGATAAACTTTATTTCAAGTCTTAATTGACACAAGTATGTCCTTGAATTGATGTCAAAAAGATATTTATTTATCACAATAGAATACTTGGTCTAAAATGGCGGTTGCATGGGAATTGATCCGGATAAGTTTAGAAAGGAAAAAAAAACAACTCGATTTTACTGCTCACTGTCCTTTGAAAAAAAACCCCCAATTTGTATTAAATTCAAGCTCTCCTTGGTTTCTTTTCTTTTTTCTCTTTCTTAAAAAAAACAAAACAACAAATCAGCATGATGTCTGTAAGTGGCGGGGCCTTTAACCAATACGTAGGGAAACTTCTGACTGAACTCTTACGTACTGGAAAAATCAAAGAACATCTGGTGGACATGAGGGAAGACTATAAAGTAGGTGCCTTTTATTTTATATCGTATCGCAATCCTCTCTCATTCAAAAATGTTATGTTCCGCTCTCTTTAACCCTCTACTTACCAACTATAGGAAAATCGTCACATTTGTTACGATACAACCAACATTTTTCTTATTCAAATTTCTTTTGTACATCATAAAATTTTAAGAAATTGAACAGTGTGTTGAAGAGCATGTTTTGCTAAAGAAATTATTTATCGCAAGAACTTACTGCTATTGTGTTTGAGTGATAAAAAATCTATTTCTGTGTTAGTTGGGTGTGAAGTTTTGAGGAAATTCCTGAAAATGTCTGGTAGGGATCGAGTTATCGAGAGCTATCGTATTCTGAAAAAACACGTATTTAAACATTTAACCAGAAAACTCGTCCTTCAAATATCGATCGATTTAAATGACCCTCATCTTGGCAAAAACGCTCAAATCTGAGACCTCGCGCAGTCTTATTTTATAACGATTCCTAATTGGAATTCTAAATTGGATTCAGTAGTCTGATGTCACGCCGCCCGGCAACGGCGGCCATCTTGGTTCTAAACAAAGAAAATCATTACTTTTTATTCTTCATACTGGCTAGAACTTTTCATATGCCTTGTGATCAGAATGGGTAAAAGTCAAAACATGATCAAATTTATGGGGGTTTTTTCCCTCTGGATACGCTTTTATGCTCGCCGGAGAAATATTTCATACGGCGTCCGCCATTGTTCCGATAGTTTAGAGCCAGTGTTACTAAGTTACCATGAGTCATTAGGAAGGAAGTGACGTTGACCAGACACTCATTGGAGTCACCAATGTCATTAGCGAACTACTAGCCCAACTAGCGAATTGGATCTTTATGTTACTTCACACACACACACACACACACACACACATATATATATATATATATATATATATATATATATATATATATATATATATATATATATATATATAGCATACAAATTGTCACTCACATTTTTTGTGGCCGAGACGTTCGTTTCTCTCGGCCACAAAAATGTGAGTGACAATTTGTATTCTATATTAGCTCTAACCATCATTATCGAGCACTTTCGTCCCTACGAGTACCCACCCACACTCATATATATATATATATATATATATATATATATATGTGTGTGTGTGTGTGTGTGTGTGTGTGTGTGTGTGTGCATAAATGTTTCTCCCTCGCTTTTGTTGTGCAATCGTCGATGCTCTTATCTTTAAGTAAAATAATAGTTTTATAATGAAATAAGACCATTTATTGATAATTTAAATTAAACATAATGAACATACGCAATGGCCAAATATTCGTTCCATAATTTACATATTTTTAACACAGAACTATACTTATTATCACTAATTTATAGAATTTATATGATTTAATTTATAAGATAATTAACATTAAACAGGTTTTTAAAGTAGAAATAATTTTTAGGAATAGACCTTACTTAAGCTTATATAATTTTGATCTCATACAAAAACCACATACTATCATCGCATTTTTAAAAGTAAAAAAATATATATATATATCTATATATTTTTCTATTTTTCAATTTTTTTTGTCACTGCTTTTAACCTATTTGCACCAATTAATAATACTCAATATAGAAATCAATTTACACATTTTATTATTTTCTCTAGTTATTTGCTTACTTATTATCATGTCCGTTCAACACGTCTGTACAAAAAAATCCTTTGGATGAATAAATTTTTATTATCATCATTATCATCATCTTTATCATCATCATCATCATCATCATCATCATCATCATCATCATCATCATCATTATTATTATTATTATTATTATTATATTATTATTATTATTATTATTATTATTATGATGATGATAATGATGATGATGATGATGACGATGATGATGATGATGATGATGATGATGATGATGATGATACTGTTATCATTTGTTTACGCCTCGTATTTCTCAACGCTATACAGAATGCGATGGACGCCTTTTGTGATGTCCTGGATAAGGGTTTGCCCAATGAATGCTTTTTTGAGAAACCTGAGGTATGCGAGTCACATAGTAAAATTAGTCATACGGAGCCGTCTTCTATCCTGACCCTTTTAGCGTAAAATATATCCGTGTTGCCCATTGGATACGATGTTATTGCATTGCAAACTACTTTCTACCATGTCTAACAAACTCAGTGGCACATTCACTGAATAGGGAATGAGATTAACGGAAGGGTAGCGTCCCTTGATTGGACGTCACCGGCGGAAAAGTTATTTGAGAGAGAACGTCATGTTGGTTGTGCGCATGCGTCTCTCGTCCTCGCTTCCGATGAAAGCGGCTTGAGACACTTCAACGAAAGCGAGGACGAGAGAGACGCATGACGTTCTCTCTGTAAGGTGACGTCCAATCGCTAATCTCATTCCCTGTAGTGGCTTGGTAAATGATGATTAGCTATTCCAGTTTAATGTTTTCAAAGTGGACGGATGCATAACTTATTTGCAAACATACAATTTAGTTGCAAGATCACAAAGCCGCCCTGGAATCAAGGCCACCAACCACTCCATTAAAAAGTGGTTTCATGATTGAGTCTATCTCGAGTCCTTTATCAATATCAGTCAGGTTTTGGTTCGATTCTCATCATCGCAAAAATGTTTCTTGGCACTTCTCTGCTCAATGGAAGCGATCTATATTCATGTTTTGGTCCAACCAATTCATTGTCATCAATCACATGATTTATCTGTTGCTGTCCAACGATTGGACATTTCTTAACAAATGTAAAAACGCTTCTTTGTTCACAAATGTTATAAACATACCCATGTGGCATGCTGAATCAAATGACCAATCGTGATGTTAGATATTTCAAAAACTGTGAACACTTTTCACTATGTGGGTCATTTTGAGCACATTTTGCAATGTGACCAATGACCTCGAGCACATGGAATGTTAATATAGATAGATCATGCCCATTCATTTCGTGTTATCATTAATATAAGTGCCCACCCCGCTCATTGTTCTGAATTAAATTTTCCTATTATTGTAGGTAGGGTCTTATGACCTCTATTGGTGGAAGGAGAGGTCATGTTTGCTGTGTCCTCTTTCCCCATGTTGGACTATTTCTCCGAAATTGTTCAGTTTTTAGCTGGTCCTGGTTGAAATCCTTAGCTGGGAGGGAAGCGGTCAAATGTATAATTTTTTAAGGGGGTGGGGGTGGTATTATTTTCCTTGCAAATAATCTCTCTGTTATGTGCTATTATACTTTATAGTTTTTGAATAATAATAATAATAATAATAATAATAATAATAATAATAATAATAATAATAATAATAATAATATATAATAATAATAATAATAATAATAATAATAATAATAATAATAATAATAAATAATAATAATAATAATAATAGATCTTTATTGTCTATAAATATGGCAATTTGTCATTTAGTTACACTTGTTATAACGTTAAACGATAACTGTAACATTGAACAGATATTTCACTCCTACTTATTTTCTCTCTCTCTCTCCCTCTCATTCTCTCTCTCTCTCTCTCTCTCTCTCTCTCTCTCTCTCTCTCTCTCTCTCTCTCTCTCTCTCTCTTCCTCTCTTTCTTTCATATTGTAATTTGTAAACATTTCAGTATATCCTTCATGGCTGGATCATTTGATCGTGCTTGTATGGGACATCTCGGAAATACAAATCATAATAGGGACATTAATTGTACCTTTAACTTTAGATCTACAACTTGTTCTCAATCAGTTTCCTTTTTACTGGCGCTAAAATTACATTGTATTAGTGCCGCTAGCCCGTAAAATCACAAAAAACAAAGAAAAAATTATATTTTTCTTGCTCCTCAGGGCGGCCTTTTTGTATGGGTTCGGCTTCACCAAAACGTAAATGGCACGGATTTTCTTAAATACTGCGAGAAGAATCATGCAGTCACTTTTCTTCCAGGGATCAGGTGAGAATATAAATAATCATGTCCATTTAGAGTAATGCCAAAAGAAGAGCAATGCTTCTATGTAAAAGATAAACATCATTTAAAAAAAAAAAGAGATTTTATATAGCGCAATATTCACTCGATGTGCTCAAAGCGCTTTACAACAGCAATACGTAATATGTAGAACGAGACATGACGCTTGTTAGGAGATATTATAATTATTTTCCGACATAGACAACGCTGTTGACGGCCAGGTACTCATTTTACACCTGAGTACGGTGACAGAATGTGAGTAAAGAGCCTTTTCCAAGGACTCAACTATGTGCCGAGCGTGGCTCGAACCCAGGACCTTCCGATCCGAAAGCTAGTATCATACCACTAGATCACATAGCCGCACATAATAAGCTTTACACCGAAAGTTTTTGGTCAGTCAGGCTGTGAGATTGAGTTAACGAAGGCTTCGAGCTTAGCCAGGTTTGGATTGGATGGATTGGATTCGATGACGTATGCATGCCTTCGATGAATCAACGTCTTGTAATCAATGTCGGGGGGGGGGGGGGGGGGGGGCGTGGTTAGTGAGTAGGTTGGTGAACGGTGATTGCAAAAGTCCGAGGTTTTCATCATGTCTTTTACACGCATTAGTTTATAGTAGAATATGATGTGTATAAGTACAAACCTGTGTATAAGTACAAACCTGACTATGAGAAGCGACGAATATTGTGGAGGTGCTACTGCAAATCGGATGTCTGAAAGGTGGCTCGTAGTATATGAGATAAAAATTTGGTTCCATGTGGCCTGGTGAGGGATAAACATATCTATGGATACGCGCAATATTAAATTCCATATTCATTAGTGTTATGAATAGGTTTTGAGGCAATCATCACGTGTATAATATTTTTAATGGTGTCTGAAATCAAACAGTAAGCTTCTACCTCGGGTAACAAAGTTAAGCATTGCTGAGCATCGTCAATGATTGGATGGGTAAGAGAGATGGTCGCCAGATGGTTGGCAAATTTTGGAGCTTGTTTTGTGTCCTTGAGTTTTAAAATAGTTGAACTTTTGTAGAGCGAAATATCCAATAAACGTGCTCAAAGCGCTGTACAGGGGGTCCCTGGCCAACAGCAACATCTAACACGTAGGACGGGACATGACGACGGTTAGGCAATCTTACCCATTTATATCGGACAGAGACAACGCTGTGAACGGCCAGGTTCTCATTTTGCACCTGAGTACGGTGAGAGAATGTGAGTAAAGAGCCTTCTCCAAGGACTCAACTATGCGCCGAGCCAGGCTCGAACCCAGGACCTTCCGATCCGAAAGCGAATGTCATACTACTAGACCACATAGCTGCACAAAAAATAACTTCACACACATCACAACACCCGACAGAGTGATGAATGAGTTTCTGATAACAGACATTGACAGTTACTACAGGATCGCAAAATACAAAAACAAAATCATACCCCCCCCCCCACCACCTAAAAAGACAAAAAAAAACATAGTTTTTGTATTGTATTAAATGAAAAACTTGATTTCGAATGACCTGATAAGACACTGATATACTGCAAAGCAATTGGAGCATTGGAAGAAAAACCCCATTAAAAGTCGTCGTATAAATGTGAATGTTTTATTTATTTTCTTTCTTTCTTTCTTTCTTTCTTTCTTTATTTATTTATGCTAATTGTTATTGTCTCCAGAACATCGCCATCGAAGAGTTACAAAAATTACATTCGTCTGGCAACCTCGAATGAAGTAAAAGATACATTGGTTGACGCGGGAAAAAGGATTTGCCAAGCGTACAAGGAATTCCGTGCTTTGTCAAGTATTTCCCATGAAAATGGCAATCGCGAAATCACGTATCTAGACCGAACTGGATGATCAGCTGGGCAATGCAAGACAAGAATATTCGGAATTAGAAAAAAATATGAATAGCTTCTTGTTTGTGACCTGTTGGTATTATTTTGGGATGACTAAGATGCTAAAAATTGAATTTATATCCAGAGATAGCAGACTTGGGATGCGTTTATATGTTTTGTTGAAAAGTATGACGTTCCTCAGATTTGAGAGTTTAAATGAAGATGATGATAATTTAAAACGATCAATATTGAAGGACGAGTTTTCTGGCCAAAATTTTAAATACGTTTTTTTTTTAGATTACGGCAGTTTAATTGGTCAACGGTGGGGTAAACCAAATGGCGAGAATTGAATTAAATTTGAAATAAATAATCAAATAAGTCACGGTGACCCGGAAAGTGCCAGATTCAATCCACGCTTCAGACATTTTCGTTTATTTCCTTGTTAAAGATTTTAACCCCCAATTTGCTCACTGTAGATAACATAGGTGATTCCTGTTAAAACCAGATGTTTGTTTAATGGATTATCTATGTTCCTGGATGGAATGCCTTGCAGGCGACTTCAAAGATATTCTGGCTAAACACAATCTCAAATGAGGACCTGAGACCGAAAGCTGAAATGGAGTCTCTGGAGAGTCTCATTAAAAGGAGAAGATGGCAATGGTTGGGGCATGTCTATTGCAGACCTGATGAAACACTGATAAGGAAGGCTCTGCGATTGACACCCCAAGGAAAGTAGAGGAAGCGATGCCGCCCAAAGGAGACTTGGAGGCGTACCGTGGAGAGGAACCTGAAGCAGAGAGGTCTGCTCCTCGAGTAGGCCCCAAGAATAGCTGCTGACAGGACCAGCTGAACATCCCTTGCATCGCCTCATGTGCCAGCAGGCCCGAAGAGGATTGAATGAATTAATGAATGAACATCACCCTGGCATTATACCGGTAGAGGGCTATAGGTCACATATACTTCATGACTTCTGTCTAGTGCTCTGCTACTGAGGTGGAAGAACTGAGATTTGAACCCCAATGTATCTTGTTACCGGGACTTTGAACGAATGCGTTTCATGACTGTGGTCAGAGATTTATAAATACGATTTAATCTACGTAATGTTAATTGAGCTATATACCGTATGTGTGCCTAAAATCAATAGAGGTGGGAAAAAATAAAATTAATAATCAAATCCAGGTTTTAAAATGCATTAAACGGAGATAAATATTGATTATATTATGTAGTTGTTTGCTCTTGATTTTACAGCCTTTGACCCGCGTTACCATTTTAACTGATTTTGTTATTGACCGAAGCTGGGATTTGACCCGATTCATTCATTTTTACATATTTGACCCATGAAAATGTTAACAATAAAAATAAATAAAATAAAAAATAAAATTCCCTTTACTCATCCCATAGGGTAATTTTTTTCTCTCTAGGTCTATTCCAAAGGAAGACTGGAATAACCCCGGCGTCAGCCGCAGTGCAGCGCCGCAAATTGAGCTAGGGTGAGATGACTTGCTCAAGGCTACACAGCGCAGCGGCGAGTGATCGAACTCGGTACCTTTCGGGTACGAAGCAAAGACCGTACCGCTGAGTTACGCTAATCCCCAAGATTGCTGCTTGAATCTTGAAGGAAAATGATAACGATTAGAATAGAATTGTAAGCTTCAATTTATTAGATGAAGACAGATACTGTGGACGTTTCGGGTTTCCCCTTTATCAACAAAACAGGATGAATGAAACACTACAGACGTCCACAGTATATGTCTTCATTTAATAATTTGAAGCTTAAAATTCCATACCTATCGTTATTTTTTTTCCCTATTTGACCCGTCGCATCGATCTGATATGTGACCCCTTACCTCAAAACGGTATTGCGTCAAGATAAGCCAGATGCTAAAAGGTATCTAAGATTAAAGACAAACTGATCTAGATTTTTTTTACTGTATTATTTTTTTCTATTATGTAAAGCGCCGCAGAGCACGATTAACGTTGATGTTTAGGCGCTATATAAATTCATTACTTATTTATTTATTTATTTATTATCCATTTTCCCCAATAAAACCTATAAAATCGACTCAAGTTTGATTTTCTGGATATAAATTCAATATTCAACAGCTTAGTCATCTCAACATAATACCGTTTGGAGTAGATGGGTTACAAATAGTATCATAAAACGAAATCCTAAAAATTGAATATTATAGTCAAAAATAAGAAAATTGAGGTAAGTTAATTTGATTTAAATAGGAAAATGAATTTAGTAGAAGTAGTAGTAGTAGTAGTAATAGTAGTAGTAGTAGTAGTAGTAGTAGTAGTAGTAGTAGTAGTAGTAGTTGTAGTAGTAGTCGTAGTAGTAGTAGTAGTAGTAGTAGTAGTAGTAGTAGTAGTAGTAGTAGTAGTAGTAGTAGTAGTAGTAGTAGTAGTAGTAGTAAACCTCCCAGACTGAATGACGCTTCCTGAGATTATGTGTGATTCAGTCACAGAATTGTAAAAACTTCGATGAGAATAGTAAGTAAATAGTAAATAATGAATTTATATAGCGCCTAAACATTCACGTTAATCGTGTTCTGCGCCGGCGCTTTACATAATAAAATAAAAAAATCACGACACTACATAATAAGCATGAATAGCTGCTTTCTCCTTCCGTGCTGTTAATTGTTTCCATTGATCACGGTCCTGGGACAGAGTTTTGAGCCTGTCAAGATCTTGTTGTGACTTTAGTAAGGAGGGCACTGCAGTTTTGCTTAGTTCCTTATGGATTAATTCGACCTCACCTGAAACCAGAAATTTCTATGTAGAGAGATCCTGGAATTTAGTTTCATAAAATGTTTTTAAAAAAAGCCAAATGTTCACATTTTGAATCATTTCAATATTCCTATTCACTGTTTGTCGCCTGATTCACCCCGACCGACGTAGACTTATTTGCAGGTCTGATAACCCAAATTGTTAATCGGCTCATTGTTGTTCTCAAAGAAATCCTGTCACACCAATGCATAATATCGCCCATTATAACAATGTTAACCCACTCCTTACCAACTATAGGAAAATCGTCACATTCGTTACGATACAACCAACATATTTCTTATTCCAATTTCTCTTGTACATCATAAAATTTAAAGAAAATGAACAGTGTGTTATTGAGCATGTTACGAAAAAAAATACGAAGTATCAGATACTAAATAGTGCTAGCCAAAAAAATATTCATCGCAAGAACTTACTGCTATTGTGTTTGAATGATAAAATCTGTTGTTGTGTTTGTTGGATGTGAAGTTTTGGAGAAAATCCTGAAAATGGCTGGTAAGGAGAGAGTTAAAACAAGCCCATAATACGCTTCAACAGTCGTAACGTCACTTCCCCCGTAATGACGCATGGTGACATAGTAACTGGCTCTAAACTATCGGAACAACGGCGGACGCCCTTATGAAATACTTCTCCGACGAGCATAAAAGCGTATCCAGAGGAAAAAAACATTATAAATTTGATCATGTTTTGACTTTTACACATTCTGATCACAATACATATGAAAAGTTCTAGCCGGCATGTAGAATAAAAAGTACAGATTTTCTTTGTTTAGAACCACGATGGCCGCCGTTGCTGGGCGAAATCAGACTATTGAATCCAATTGTGTTTGGTTATCAGATCGACAAACGTGTACACATAGACCCCAACATATTAGCACTTTGAGAATGTGAGTCTCATATGTGGTCCATCATTTTAATGTGTATATATTATGAGACTCACATTCTCAAAGTGCTAATATATATATATAATATTATGTGTGTGTGTGTGTATGTGTGTGTGTGTGTATGCATGTATATATGTATATATACTATAAGATGAACAAAGCTCACGTCACTCAGCTCTTTGTTATTATTTTCAGACCGCCTGTTAGTGATTACTTCACACTAAATTATATCAATCAGACTATAAATCTTCTAACCCAGCCCTTTATGGGATGCAATCCAGCACCTTGTGAGGCCGGTCACAGGCCCAGATAAACGGGGAGTGTTTGCTCAGGATCTATCTCAGGATCTATGCTGGCAGTAAAACTCAAGCCAGAACTAATGAATGAATAAAACCAGAATTATCATACCGGATTGGCCGAGACCCGGGATAAAAACGACCGCCTCTGTCATTATTGGCCTGCAGGATGGCAGTGGAGATTTAGTGACCGCTGGTCACTCACCAAAGGAGGAAAGGCGTAAAAAATGGAAACGGATGGGAATGGAGATCAAGATTGAAAGTGTTATATTGGAAGTATGACAGGCAGATCAAGGGAAATCGCTGATGCTATGGAATGAAGAAAAATTAACATTTTGTGTGTAAAAGAAACAAAGTGGAAAGGTGAAACAGCAAGGGATTGGTGAGGATTTGAAATGTTTTATAAAGGAAATGAGGCTACAAGAAATGGAGTTAGTATCATTCTGGATAAAGAACTTGCACAAAATGTTTTTAAAGTCCAAAGGGTGTCCGATAGACTTATGTGGATTACGATTGTAGTCAACATGGAGCAAATCATTGTCGTACGTGCATACGCACCACAGACAAGTTGTACGCAAGACAAGAAGGAGGAATTTTGGAAGGAGATTGACGAACAAATGGAAAGGAGAGGAGAGATGGCTAGGAAAGTATGGATGTGGCAGCAAAAATGAAGAAGGCGAAGATACTGTAAGATTTGCGACAAGGATAGATCTGGCAATACTAAATACAGATTTTAGAAAGAAAGAGTACAGAGTGACATATTCAAGTGGTGTGAGAAAGACACAAGTTGTGCTGGGGGAGAAATTGAAGGAAGTATCGGGTTGTGGCAGTGTGCAGAAAGAAAGGTGGCAGTATAGCATAAGGATTGTTTTTGCAAAAGTGGCATTTGGAAACAGGAAGATAAAAGAGAAACGAAGTGAGGGAAAAACACGATGGTGGAAACTAAAAGGGGAATGGAAAATAACCGCTGATACAAACCGTGAAGTGGCCAAAGAAATGGTAGGGGTGAGCACCGGAAGAGGAAAAGTTGGAATAGAAACATGGTGGTAGAATGAAGAGGTTCAAGAAGCAATAAAGAAGAGAACAAGAGAGAAACGAGGAAGAACATGGAGTCAAACAGGGATGGTATGAAAGTAGATGAATATAAACAGGCAAAGAGAGAAGCAAAAAGAGCCGTTGCAAATGCACCGTTCAAGGCATTCAAAGATATGTATGAACAATTAGAAAGTAAAGAAAGCCAGAAAATTATTCTCAGAATAGTGAAACAGAGGGACAACATATTAAGATAATCAAAGATGAGAATGGAAGAGTATTGGGCAAAAATGAAGAGATTCGAGCACAATTGAAAACAAACTACTAACAACTCACGAATGTCAGGGAGATGAGAAGTGCAGTTATACAACCAAAAGAGAAGATAGTAGATGAGATGAGCAAATACGAGGTGTGGGATGCAGAGCGCAAGATGGAACGGGGGAAAGCACTTAGACCAGACGAGATACCAGCAGAAGTCTGGAAACCTCTTGGAGATTAAGTGTTAAATTTCCTGATGCGGTTATTCAACAACATCTTACAAAAAGAAATAATGCCTGAAGAATGGACAAAACGTACTTTGATCCCCACGTACAAAAATAAGGGAGATGTTCAAGAATGTGGCAGGAAGAAAATGGCAGTACATCATAAAGATTGTTTTTGCAAAAGTGGCATTTGGAAACAGGAAGATAAAAGAGAAACGAAGTGAGGGAAAAACACCAAGTTAATGAGCCGCACAGTGAAGATATTGGAAAGAATAATCAATAAGAGGATTAGAAAAGATGTGAGGAGTAGTTTGGTTTTGTTGCTGGTAAAAGTACAACAAATGCTATATTTGCTCTTAAAGTGACCGCAGAGAAGTATAGAGAAAAGCAAAGAGAATTACATTGTGTTTTCATTGGCCTGGAGAAAGCATATGATAGGGTACCAAAAGAAATCTGGTATTGTCTAAGAGGAAAGGGGGTAACAGAGAAATATATCAAAGTTATTCCAAGATTTGTAAGAAGGAAATGAAACAGTGGTAAGGACAGGTGTTGCCTCAACTGAGCCATTTAATGAAAGAGTAGGATTACAACAGGGATCTGCTCTTAACCCGCTGCTGTTTACAATAGTAATGGATGTTCTCACAGAACTCATTCGGCGAGAGGCACCATGGAACATGATGTATGCGGATGACATAGTACTTTTGAATGGTACAAAAGCTGAGGCGGAAAAGGGGCTGGAGGAATGGAGACGGATGTTAGAAAGGAGGGGATTAAGGGTAAGCAGATCGAAGACAGAGTATTTGTGCATCGGACAACAAAGAGCAGGACCACCAATAAAAATAGAGGAAGCGCATGTGACGGAGACAAACAAATTTAAATATTTAGGAGCAATTGTACAAGGAGGGAGGGGCAATGAGATAAGGTTAAGAAGAGGATCCAGGCAGGCTGGAATAATAGGAGGAAGGTAACCGGAGTATATGTGGCAAACGAATATCTGCAAGGTTGAAGGGATAAATATAAACATCTGTTGTAAGACCAGCAATGTTGTATGGATTAGAGGCAGCAGCTACAGCAAACAAAAAAAAAAAAGATAAAGAAGTTGAGGTGGCAGAAATGAGGATGTTGAGATGGTCACTTGGCTGGAAAAGAAAAGATAAAGTGAGTAATGAACGAATTCGAAGGCTGACTGAAGTAAAGAGTGTATCAATAAAGATGAGAAAAGATAGATTAAAATGGATCGAGACGAGGGGGAGTACGTGGGGAGAAAAGTATTTGATATACAATCAGCGGAAAGAGGAAAAAGGGACGCCCAAAGACTCGATGGTTGGAATGGGTAAAGGACGATAGGAAAGAACCGTGCCTGGAGGAATATGATGTTATGAACCGAGATGCATGGAAATGTGGCATTCATTATGGCAACCCTGCAAAAAACGGGATATATAAACCG
Organism: Berghia stephanieae; assembly: GCF_034508935.2. Taxonomy (NCBI): domain Eukaryota; kingdom Metazoa; phylum Mollusca; class Gastropoda; order Nudibranchia; family Aeolidiidae; genus Berghia; species Berghia stephanieae. The sequence goes on along the minus strand of NC_088368.1, from coordinate 33,373,446 downwards.
AAAGAAGAAGAAGACTATAAACCTTCTCTGACTCACTTCTATCATGGAAACAAACCTGGCAGATGAAATTCCATCCCGAGAAATGCTTTGTAATGACAATAACAAACAAAAAACAATAAATTTATTATGATAGCAAATAAGCCGTCAGTTATTAAAACACGTGGACACAATACCCTACTTTGGAATCCAAATTTACAAATCACTGAAATGAGACCAACATATTGATAATATTGTGACAAAATCGTGCCCTTAGCTTCCTGAGGCGGAACCTGTACCAATGCCCCTCAATGGTGAAAGGACAGGCATACAATGTATTGGAATACGCGTACACAGTGTGGGATCACAACATTGCCATCCGGAAGTATAACGGACCAACACACAAAACTACGTGTAACCTTGAACGTTTATAGTCTGGTTAATACAGTTTAGTGAGAATTACTCATAAACGCGGATGGCAAAAAGCAAGAACAAAGACCTGAGTGACGTCCTCCGTACTATCTATACCCTGCTAGACCAATCCCATTTCAAAATGAAGACTGATCAATGTCCCCATATGTAAACTATCCCTGGCTTAAAATCGTTCTCTGTCGGGGTCCAAAAGGATGGAGCAAATAAGATAAAGAAATCTAAGTCGTCCACTAGCTCAGTAATTTTAGGAAACTTTTTGATAACTTTCTAATCTATCTCTGTCAGGCTTTTAAGTAGTAGTAGTAGTAGTAGTAGTAGTAGTAGTAGTAGTAGTAGTAGTAGTAGTAGTAGTAGTAGTAGTAGTAGTAGTAGTAGTAGTAGTAGTAGTAGTAGTAGTAGTAGTAGTAGTAGTAGTAGTAGTAGTAGTAGTAACAGTAGCACTAGTAGTAGTAGTAGTAGTAGTAGTAGTAGTAGTAGTAGTAGTAGTAGTAGTAGTAGTAGTAGTAGTAGTATTTGCACTTTGTTTTACCTATAGATAGTATGCACTTGGCTAAGACGTTCAGAAAATTGCCATCCGGAAGTATAATGGACCAACACACAAATCTATGTGTAACCGTAAACGTTTATAGTCTGATTAATGCAGTTTATTGAGAATTACTCATAAACACGGATGGCAACAAACAATAACGACCCGAATGACGTCAACTTCACTATATCTATTGTCTTTGTATGATAAACGCCGTAGAGCAATTTCTGGATTCTGCTCGCTGAAAAAAATATTACATACATACTCCACCCCTCTCCTTAAATGGTAACGCGTAATTGTATCATGTTTACGATAATAATTTGTGACGTCAGTTTATCAAGCGTAAATTTCCCTAAAAATCTCATTTTTAAAAAAGAAGTATCATTTGAATGTTTTTGAAGATGTCTTTTATTCAAAGATGACGAAATAAGAATTGATTGAGGGGTAGAATAAATGATTTGTTACACTGTTGCTTTTTGGAATTCGAACTTGTGCAGAAGGCCGGAATTCCAAAAACAAGAGTGTAAGAATCGTATATTACACAAATATTGTCCACAATTTCTCCAGGCTCATCTACATTGAAGTAAATAAATACATCGAAACAAGCAATACTTAAATTATGTTCAATTTTCTTTGGATTCCTCAACCTCGCTATGACAACCACAAAACTTCATCCACGATCCAAACATATTATGAAACACTGCAGCGTATTTAGAACTCATTTTGATGTAAACAAATATATTCACTGTTGAGTTGGTCGACTCGAATGTATTGAACACCGCCCAAGTCAGCACGAATAAATTACTGAAACGACCTCTGATACTGTATTCTGACACAGTAACCATGGCGATTAGATTAACAGCACTGGGTAAGAAACAAATAATGAAAATTATAGATATAAACAAGACCATTTTGACAACTTTTACATCCCGGACATTCGAACTTGAGTCCTTCGTTCCTGTACTTTTGGTTCTCCAAGCTGATTTTTGTCTCAACTCAACGACCAAGATAATGGTACAAATTATAACAGCAAGTACTGAGAATATCTGTACGAAAATGTTGAAACACAGACTAATATATTCGACAAATGAGCCGTATTGGGAGTATATCAACCCTATCAGCGTCCTGTTTCGTTTCTGGAAAAATTTCGGCCCTAAACTGATGACGAAATACACTGGTGCGATACTACCCATGATAAGAAGAAAGATGGATATCATGATGATAGCGGTGCGTTTTGGTGTGATGATTCTGCGCACTTTGAGCGGCATAGCGATGCACAGACATCGTTCAAACGTGACAAACGCTGTAATGAGGCTGGAGATTCTTGCAAAACAGACATGAGGCCACCCTGAAAATTAAAAAAATATTTTTGTTTGCTCAAAAATTGTATTCTTTTCAAAATGTGCTTGAATACAGGATAATTTTTAATGCAGCAACGAAACAAAGTAAGATTAGTGGTCAATAAACTCTGTTCATGACTAGAGAACAGAAATGAAGGCGTTTTCGATTGGCAGATGACATCACTCGCACGCTTAATCATAAAGGGGCTATTTTGTGTAAACAAAACAAAACTATCAGCACATCTTTTACACCAAAAATAACCCTTCTATAATTATGCGTTCATGAGATACGCGATTAATGGTACGTTTTGTGTAGCTAAAACTCTCTATTGAATTTGAATAAGCAAATAATCATCGCTTGGATGGCAAATACAATAAAATATTGAAAGTTTAAAACAGAACAACAACAACAACAACAAATAAAATAAACAACAACAAAGAGATAGACATATAAATAGATTGATAATCAGTTATATGCATACATACATACATACATACATACATACATACATACATACATACATACATACATATATACATACATATATATATATATATATATATATATATATATATGTGTGTGTGTGTGTGTACATACATATACATACATATATAAACATATATATATATATATATATATATATATATATATATATATATTATATTGATTATCAATCTATTTTTATTTTTATATGATATATATATATATATATATATAAATATAGATATATATATGCGGCTATGTGGTCTGGTGGTATGACACTCGCTTTCGGATCGGAAGGTCCTGGGTTCGAGCCTCGCTCGGCGCATAGTTGAGTCCTTGGAAAAGACTCTTTACTCACATTCTCTCACCGTACTCAGGTGTAAAATGAGTACCTGGCCGTTAACAGCCTTGTCTTTGTCCGAAAAATTGTAATATCGCCTAACAGGCGTCATGTCTCGTCCTACATGTTAAATGTTGCTGTTGACCAGGGATCCCTTGTAAAGCGCATTGAGCACGTTAAGTGGATATTGCGCTATATAAATGCTCAATATATATATATATATATATATGTGTGTATATATAAAGGCCTATATATATATATATATATATATATATATATATTGATGATCAGTTAGATAGATAGATAGATAGATAGGTAGATAGATAGATAGATAGATAGATAGATAGATAGATAGATAGATAGACAGATAGATAGGTAGGCGAATTGGAAAATAGTATGCGAAGACAATGATAATGATTTACCGGCAGTAAAGTACTGAATCCCTTGATAATCAAACGGAATTTTTTCCCAGTTATGAAAGTAAGGATTGAAACACACTGCCTTCCAGACCAGGGTAAGCAGAGCACCAAAATCAGCCACAGCGAGACTCAGCAAGCTAATGTTGACAGTCTCCTTGAATCCGAGTCGGTAGAAAACGATGATGTTGATGACATTAAAGATGCATCCGACGGTACTGATGGCGCCAGATAGGAAAACGTTGTTGAGGATGACGAAAATGGTGAGCTCTTCGTCGCTGACGAGCCCTCGCTGTTTTTGGTTGGTGAGCTGTAGTTGTGTGTCTGATGACCATGATGGAGTATTCCGCTCGCTATCTTGGTTAACATTATGCAAACCATTTAAGAGATCAGAAACGTTGATGACAATTGTATGATTGTTGTCAATAGGGTAAGAGTCAATGGCATGCATAGTAGGGTTGTTAAGTTCTTTTCTCAGTTCCGTTGTTTAAAAAAATAATTAAACTCTCTTTGTAAAGCATATCACAGCCAGGAGTGTTACTGCAAGTGGAAAGGAAATGCAATAGGGACCAATTTTAATTCAAGTTGATTATGAATAGTGTGCATTGATTTACATCAACAAGCAAAAGCGCCGATACCGAAACATATTTCAGGTTTTTCTTCTTGTTTTTTTTTTCTCTCTCTGCTTTGTTTGGCACTATTTCAGACACACACACACACACACACTCTCTCTCACACACACAGACACACGCTCTCTCTCTCTCTCACACACTAACACACACACACACACACACACACATATATATATATTATATGATATATATATATATATATATATATATATCCATACACACATATACATACTTTTTGAGATCTTCATATTTTACGTTGTTGTTCGTATTTAGGATGTACTCGTAAATAAAACTTGCACAATTTTTTGCCGTAATCTATGTGATTGATAAAAATGATGGAACTTTCAAAAACTTATACATCAAGAATTAAACAGTCATGAACATTTAAGCTAAACACAAATATAACACAAAACCAGAGCATTTATATAGAGCAAAATGCATTAAACTTGCATAAAGCGCTTTAAAAGGGGTCTCAAACTAACAGCAACACTTAACATGAGGATGAGACATAACGCCTGCTGGGCGATATTACAATTTATTTTGACAGAGATAACGCTGTTAACGGCCAGGTACTCATTTTACACCCGAGTACAGTAAGATAATGTGAGTAAACATCCGTTTTCAAGGACTCAATAATGCGCCGCTCAGAGTAAGTCTCGAACCGTGGACCTTCCAGTCCGAAGGCGAGAGTTATACCATTAAACCTGTAGTCTATTGACATTCGCCTTCTGACCTGAAAGTCTCTGATTTGAGTCTCGGTCTGGGTCCTTGGTTAAGGCTCTTTACTCACATTCTCTCACCAAACCCATGTGTAAAAAGTGTATCTAGTCGGTAAATTTTTAATTCAGAAAAGTGAACGGAGCAGGCATTTATGTTGGTAATAACAAGAAATGAAGTCAGTGAGAAAGTGCCAGAAGACAATAGAGAATAAACACTCGAACCCGCGATCTTACTGGTACGACAACTCCGCCTGCCGGGGAGATCGTGACTCTACCGGTAAAAAATTGTAATAGTGCCATTCAGGCGTGATGTGTTGTACTAAATGGAAAATGCCGGAAGACAATAGGGAATAATAACTTTTGCATAAAGAGAATCGAACCTGGGACCTTGTAGGTACAGCATCCTTTGCCTCATTGTTTGAATTCACACTTCAGAGCCTTGTAAAGTGTATCTAGTGGATGTTATACCTTACCTCACCTTACCGGAGTTCCGTCTCCCTCCAGAGGTTGAATGTCATGGAACGCCATTCTTAACGCTCAAGGGCCATTACCGAGCAGTCGATTATCTTTTTGACAGTTGTTGCCTCCACATTTCCTATCCAGGACTTCTTTGGTTTGCCCCGCGCCTTTCTGCCAGCTACTTTTCCCCCTAGCACTGATTTTTGGATGGTGTTGTGTCTCCGAACTTGAGTCGATATGATAACCTATATTAAAGTTCAAGTTTATCTTGGCAAGGAAATTCAGCCAGAGCTTGGATTAGACAAACAATTTGATCTTAGGACCGGGAGGATGGTGTATGTTGCAAGGGACAAAACGATAAGAGATGGATATAAACAGTAGCAAGATGTGATCTTTTTGGCTAGTAAGAACCCCCAACCAAAGCAATTGAGTTTTGTTGTGGTTGTTTTTTTTTGTTTGTTTTTTTTTTGTTTTTTTTTTTTTATTTTGTTGGTTTTCTGTTTATATTCATAAATATATGTTGTCGTTGTTGTTTTTGTTTTAAATACTTATTATGACCTCTTCGACCACCTGCTCCACCTTGGTCAGGAGAATGAGGTGAGTTGGGGGGGGGGGGGGTAAGGAGGTTTTTATGCTGATTTAGTAAATTAAACAGTTAAAAATTCCCTTTGTCATCCGTTGTTACAGTAAAAGAAATCAATGTTAAGATTCCTTGAGCAAATCACCTCGCTCTATTTCACTTTGCGGTACTGCACTACGGCTAGCTCCTGGGTTATTAGAGTCTTTCCTTTTGTCGTATTAATACACCATGCACACGAGAGAGTGACCATTACAGTAGTAAGGAATAGACAAGGAATTTATCGAATTGTCACATTCTTTTGAGCCACACATTCTATCTGACTTAAAGCGGGATCTATAACTTTCAATTGAAATTGCAGAAAATCTTTCGTTGAACATCTACTTGTAATAATATAGATCTATTCAAAACTGTACTTGCCTTGGATTGCCTTTTTTAATTGATGCAGTCTAACCATATCCAAAGGTCAGCGTTCTCACAGCCGTGTACAATGGATGGGTTAGTACTTACACAGCTGATAAAGCGCGTTCTTTTAGATGGCTATAAGAGGCTTGAGCTGATTAGCTAGGTGTTTACTTTAAGTGTCTGTAACAAATAAAAAATATCTGACCTTTCTTATACTGGGCGATTTCAATGTTCAGATGGATGATGTAGCGGACGGAAATTGTTTTAAATTAAAGGACATTTTATTTAAGACAATATGTAAAGGACGGAACGCATAAGACTGGGCACATCTCAGATTTAGTAATATCTAGAAAAGGTTGCAAAATGATTGACAACATTGACGTTTTGGATCGCACAATTTAAATTGAGCTTTAACACAACGCAATATCCACTAAAGGTACTCAAAGAGCTTTACAAAGGGTCCCTGACCAACAGCAATATTTAACATTTAGGACGGGAAATGACGCTTATTAGGCGATATTGCAATTTTTTCGGACAGAGACAACGCTGTTAACGGCCATGTACTTATAGACCTGAGAACGGTGAGAGAATGTGAGTAACGAGCCTTCTCCAAGGACTCAAATATGCGCCGAGCGAGGCTCGAATCCAGGACCTTCCGATCCGAAAGTGGGTGTCATACCACTAGAGCACATAACCGCACAGAAGCATAGAAACATTTCAAGAAACCATCAAGTCTTTGGATTTACTCACCTCTGTTAATAGTTTTGATAATGTTCATGAAATGGTAAATACTTATAATAATTCTTTGAAAACCGTGTACGATGCGCTATGCTCATTGGTTACGAAAGAAATTACTCTTCGACAAAACACAGATTGGTATTGCAATTTATTAAATACAAACACTAAAATATCAACTCAGATCTGCCAAACGGACTTGGCGCCGATCCAAATTATAACTTCATTTTCTAATATATTTAGGACTAAAAACCCAACGGAACAAATTGATTCTAGCTTGTAAAATTCACAACTTCAAAATAAAATAACAAGCGCCAAACGAAACCCACGTAAACTGTTCGCAACCCTGAACAAACTTATTGAGAATCACCCTTCAAATAATTTCGAGGACCCTTATTGCTACCGCAAATCACTCTCTACACTTTAGATACCTCGCCAATAAACAAACTAGCATTTGCAATATGGGTGAGAACAGGAACTAAAATATTAGCACTATAAAGAACAAGCCATGAAGGAATTGGATCTACTGGGCTAGTTTTTCAGAACATTGTCTCAGCGCGGACAGTACTTCCGTTTCAGTGGCTGGCTCAAATTCGTTGAATTCTACTCTGGCTGGAAGTGCACTAATTTCCTCCACTTGTGCCTTAATTGTATTCTCTTTGTCTAACTCATTTCGAACTAGGATCTATATATATATATATATATATATATATATATATATATATATATATATATATATATATATTCATTATATATCATTCATCATCATCATCATCATCATCATTATCATCATCATCATCATCATCATCATCATCATCATCATCATCCAAATGAGTAACTAGATATATATTTCTTTTCTCTGTCTGCCCATCATTTCAATCAATCAATCAACTATTGAAAATCTATCTATCTATCTATCTATCTATCTATCTATTAGTCTGTCTGTCTTTTTATCTATTTTTTTTATGTGTATCCATCTATCTAACCAAAGAGGTGCAGGATAGGAAATGTGGAGGCAACAACTGGCAAAAAGATAATCAACTGCTCGGTAATTGCCTTTGAGCGTGAAGAATGGCGTCCCATGACAGTCAACCTCTGTTGGGAGACAGAACTCCGGTAAGAAAAGGTGAGATCTATCTATCGATCATTCTATATACTGTATCTGTCTATCTATCCATCTTTATCTCTATCTTTATATCTATAAGTCTATCTATATATCTATTCAGCCATTTTTCTATTAATATATCTTCAATATCTTCCATCTATCTATCTACTTATCTATATCTATCTATCCATATATATGTATATATATATATTATATATATATATATATATATATCTTTCTATCTATCTATGTATCATCTATCTATCTATCTATTATCTTTTCTATCTATTTATCTATCTATCTATCTATCTATCTATCTATCTATCTATCTATCTATCTATCTATCTGTCTGTCTATTTATCTATCTATTTATCAAAATACCTACAACATGAAATGAAAAGAGTCGAGAAGTTTTATATTGTGTCAGGTTTGTGCCCACATTATGGTGATATATTCATAGCACAGACATAAACTTTGGTAAGACCATGGGAATCATCCGAATGGCAGCTAAAGTGTCATTATTATTGACACCAGAATGAAATATCACTAGACTATCGCATCTGTGGTATTTCTTACATCTATAGCTTCTTAGGTTTGTTATTTCATTCATGGTTGGAGTAGATATTGTTGTCAAGATCAGTTCATATTCACGATCACTTCATTTCTTAAGGGTCACTGTACAATCGTCATACTTCTGGATGATTATTTTCACCGCTTTATTGGATTTATTTCAGCGGAAACATTTTACTTTTACACATATTTCTATTCTATTTCGCGTCCGCCCTATCCTTTTTTTTTATTCACCAAATTTTATGCTTTCTTTTATATTCCGCTAAATTTGGAACTCTTTCTTCTTGTTTACATTCCAAGACTTTTCTTCTACAGAGAGGACAGAACAAATTTCTCTATCGTCGATCTTGAATTTAGTAATGTATTCATGTTTTGATTGTTTTTTTCTTCCGTGTTTGGAATTTTGTTATTTTTTGAAGCTGTTATATTCATTTTTGTTTATTACCCTTTTACACTCCACAGCTTGTAGCAGCTTAGTATCACGAAGATTTTTCATGCTATTTCTTAATATCGACGTCACGATCTTAGACTGGCCAATCGGTATATATAATCATAGTTATTTTGTTGCGTTCTAAGAGTTTGCCTAGACCGACGTGCACTTGTTTGCAGGTCTGATACCCAAAAATCTAAATTGTTATGGTTTTGTTTCAATAATGTAATGGCAATACTCTCACACCAACTTATAATATTTTTCAGTACAACAATGTTACATCAAGCTTATAATTGCGTTTGGTTATAAAACCTCTAAATAAGAACATATCGGCCTTCACCCTGTACGTGTTTGAAAAAAACACAAAGAGAATTGTCCAAAAAATTGATCAGTTTTATATCCAATTGTGCCATTGCAAAAAAAAAAAATTAATCACATTTCAGATTATATTACTGAGTTTAATGTGACTAATCTTTACATCCAATCAACAAGGCTGGTTGATAGAATAAGAGGCCATGTTTACTTGTATTATGTTGGTCTAAGTGTCCACAATGTTATGGGTTAAGGGGCGGTTTGGGTCAAATCATTCAAATTATTGATTTTGAGATTTTGGTGGAAAACGATATTTTATTATCTTAAAGGCACAAAAACACGGTAAAAAGGTAAACAAGTAGTAAGTAAAGTGTGAAAAGCGGGAACGCTATGTTGCTATTTTCTCAATATGTCATTTTTCTAGGGGTATGGGATACTGTGTCAAATATTTCTCAGAATCAATTCCATGAAATTGTCTGAAAATTTCCACAGTTATCACAAAGATGATGTATTATGTCACGATAGAGAGATTCCTTTGATAGAGTACGAGCATTTATAATTATAATCCAAACTATAATTTTTTAACATAAATTTTGTTATAAAATTTTGATTCGCAACTTTGTAATATTCTAATACAAATCTCATAAGCTAAAACTGTAAAATCGCTCAATGATGACACAAAATGCTACAATGTTGATAAGAGGTAAGAATGTGGAGGTTATTCATTCATTAGTTTTGCGGAAAATTTGCCACAAGTTTGTTATATTTCTTATGCCAGACCCCCAAATCAGGTCGCAAAACGGATATCAACACAGATAAAGTATATTTTTCACCAAAATTTTGTTTTTAACCTATAATAGCTAGGGGAATTAGGGTAAAATTGTGCAAATTAGTGATGAAAGCACCACATTTGGTACAAAGTAACTTGAGACCATTATTAATCGATGTTGATATAGAACCACATTGAGAAATTCCTCTAACAGTGTGAAATAGGGAGATGAAAATCCGCCTATATGAGCTATATTAAAACAAAGGGGCGTAATCCATGAAATATTTGTTGACAATTTGGTGCTTTAAAAATATATTATTTTTTAGCCCGTATAAGCGGTTGATTATTTTGGTTTAAATAATTATAATTGTTAAAAATGTGACTTTATGTGATATAGGAACCGTATGGGCCGGTAGTATAGCTTTATTATGAGGACTGGAAGGGGGGGGGGGGAGGATGAGATGGTGCTGGTGTCAGTTTTACTTGTGTTGGTCGTCATCGTAGTGAAGATGATGGTGGAAGTGATGTTGGTGATAATGATGATGATGATGATGATGATGATGATGATGAGGTGATTGTTGTGATAATAGTGGTGATGATGATGATGATGATGATGATGATGATGATGATGATGAGGTGGTGGTGGTGCTGATCTTGGTAGTGATGATGATGATGATGATGATGATGATGATGATGATGACGAAGACGACGATGAAGATGATGATCAGAATGGTGATGATGGTGGTGGTGCTAATGGTAGTGATGATGATGATGATGATGATGATGATGATGATGATGATGATGATGACGATGATGATGATGATGACGATGAGGTGATTATGGAGATAGTAGTATTGATAATGGTGATGGGGATGATGATGAGGTGGTGGTGATCGTGGTAACGATGATGATGAAGATGATTTATGATGATTGATGATGATGATGATGATGATGATGAATATGGTAATGATGAGGTGGTGGTGGTGATAGTGGTAGTGATTATGGTGATGTTGGTAACTCTTAGTTTCGAAAATGAAAAACTTTCTTGGTGACGTATATTAACATTTTTATATGATTAGGATCCAACAAAAATCATATTTATTAGACAAATGACTGTGGAACACATTTTTCTTGGAAGACTTGAGAGACTTCAACAGCAGCCTTTACTAGTTTATCCTGACCTCTTTGAATTATTTTAACGGGGCAAGATAAAGCCAATATCTCGTTGTCAGCTTTTTCCATGTGAGTGTGTTCAAGAAAACAATATGTTGTCTTTTTGAAGGCTAAAAATGTTTCCTTTCCTGAGGTTAGCTGTCGAGGCCTGGTAGTGTGTCTCTGAACCTGATTGGGTGAACATACGACTGGGTGCAAACTCTTTCTCAGAATTCTTTGCTATACATCTTGATTAATTCTGACAATATATGGACTCTCTCTCTCTCTCTCTCTCTCTCTCTCTCTCTCTCTCTCTCTCTCTCTCTCTCTCTCTCTCTCTTTGATCTGTTCTATACTTGAATGTTGTATATATAGCATGGCTCCAGAAAGGAGAGCTTTTGTGAAACACAACGAATAACAACTTGCAACAGCTTAACAGAAAACATGAATAAACAACTCCAAACAGATGTTATATTATTAGACTTCAATAAATCATTTGACAAAGTCAATAACCATACTCTGGCTATTAAACGGCGGAGATATGGAATCATGAGTAACACACACGACTGGGTAATGGATTTTCTCACTAATCGTAAACAACTGAAAGAGCAATGTCAGAGTCAGCTCCAGTACTACAGGTGTGCCGCTAGGTACCGTACTGGGTCCCCTCTTGTTCTTTATCTACATCAATGATTTGCCTGAAAGATTGTCGCTCGGAACTCAACTGAGACTATTTGCGGATGACAGCCTTTTGTACAGAGCAATAAGGCATAAGAAAGACTCAGAAATTCTTCATCGGGACTTTGATTCCAGAAAATTACTCACAAAAGGAAGATAATACACAATACACCACAACTCACTATAAGAAATCGCCAAAGCAAAATATCTCGGAGTAACAATAAGCAATCGCCTGACCTGGAAAGACCACATTGCAAACATATGCAGGAAGGCAAACTCCACCCTGGGATGCTTGAGAAGAAACCTCTTCGGCTACAAAGTAACAATAAAAGAGAAATGCTATAAAGTTTATGTTAGACCAACACTCGAGTAAAGCGGTAAGGTATGGGATCCCGATCACACCTCCGAAATTAGGTAAATAGAATCAATCCAAAAAACCCTATAAAATTCGTTCAACAAAATCCTCAAACAAATCAAAGTCATATATGACACTGATATCACATTTGGAACCATTGAAGGAAAGGTGAGAGAAGAATAAACTAAATGTATTTTACAAAGGTCCTAAAAACCAGGTCAGGTGTCATTACACGGCCTCCAACAGAACAAGAGGAAACCTGGCAAATTTATGTTGCCACAATCTAGAGTGGACTACCATCTTCACTCGTTTCTGCCCTCAACTATAAGACCTAGGAACAATTTGGATAACTCCCAGAAAAACAATTGGGAATGCTGCTGCTGAGCCTTCCACTAGGAAGTTTCAGCTTGAAGAGGAAAGGAAGGAGAAGAAGAAAAAACAATTTCAGCAACAGCAAAACTAGAACTTTGTTTGTTTTGGTAATATTCAGCATTTTTAATGTTCATAAAACGGACATGACAAATCTTCTTCTAATAATGAACTTCCTGCGCAATCAAATCACCATTTGAGAACATGGAGAGAATCTGGACATCGTTTATAATTTCTGCAGCCACGCGGATATTTTCGTTCATGTCTCTTGTCATTATTGAATGGAGGGAAGCTTCATCTTATTGTTGCAAAGCATACAATGTGTCCTATTTCTTGTGATAACCTCATCTGAGGGAAAACGCATATTCTGTCTCCTTGGACAGTGGGATGATGAGAGAATGTCTAGATCGGGATAATTTGACGTTTTCTTGTGATTTCTCATTTTTCACAGCAAGCCTTCTGATTTTCTGTGGCCGTATTTCTAAGCGACACAATTTGTGCCAGTTGGTATCATTTTGCTTCAGGACCTCCAGTGTATCCTCAGAGCGGTCTTCAACAGACAAATCTAGCTTGTCACTATCATTTTCTAATCCGTTAAAAGTCTTAACACCATAGCTGGTAGAACGCTACGCTACAAAAGTCACGTACCATTGACCACAATATGTCCGCTTTGACAGAGCTGGGCATTCTAATTTTTATTTTTTTTTTATCTCTACAAATGAATCATTTTGACCAATCCATCTCAATACTGCATTTTGCCATTATATAATTGTTAGTAGTTAGTACAAGATTTAGTACATTGTCAATGCCATGATTTAATGGGTTAAGTGACTTGATCACGGGATTGTTGGTGATGGGGATGAGGCGATGTTCATGACGGTGATGTCAAAGATGATGATACGGACAATTAGTGTGACACATAAACATTGATGCTTAAACGATATCTAGGTGCTCGGTATGCTGCTAATGATGATCTTGATGATGATGATGAATGATGATGATGATTGATGATTATTATTATTATTATTATTAATTATTATATTATTATTATTATTATTATTATTATTATTATTATTATTATTATTATTATTATTATTATTATTATATTATTATTATTATTATTACTATGAGGTGGGTAAAAGGCGACAGAATTCAAGTAGACACCGTTTCGTGACCTCGCCGACCCGAAAGCAGACGACACAACTAGCAACCGCAGGATGCGATGCATTGTTTATAGATATCTTCACATGAGCAGAAGTCTATTATTTTCAAATAATTTTAATTTAAAAAGACATTAAGAAAATACAAATTATACTCTTTGAAAGCTATCGGAATATACAAAAGATATGAGAGGGGAAAAAAATCTTCTTTTTTTTTTTCGGATTCGTATTCGACCACCACAACTTTGATTTCTTTGATTTCACAATCTCGTGTTCCGCGTTTCAATGCCGGTAAAATTTGAAATAACCAAATTGGTATACTTTTGGATTTTAAAAAATACTTTTGAAAATTATGTTACTCTCTTCGTAAATGAATGAATTTGATAAGTTGTATGTTATGAATAAATGATAAGCTATACTTCCGATTTCGATTTAAGCAACAGTGTACATGTGTACTTGGTACCGATGACGTAGTCTGTGACCTTTTGACACCATAGCAAAATGTCGTTGTGAAGGCGGCAAGTTTCATCACCACCATGAATTTTTACACGATTTAAATTGCTAATATCTCAGCTCTTGGAGTGATGAGAAAGTGGTTCTATATCACAATTTAAACCTTTGAGCACGAACTTTTTTTCATTAAAAAATTATGCTTTCATCACTAATTTGCACAATTCGGGGGTTTTGTGTCCCTAATTCCCCCAGCTATAATGACGATACAGAATTATTAAAACTTCCCCAATATAGGTAATTATAGAAAAGACCCAAACCGCCCCTTAATCATTTGAAAGGTAAGTATTTCTCAAACCAACACAGAATAGTGTCAACAGTATTGAATAGAGCCCATAATTTCATTTGGCACGGGTGTAAGATAAAGATCTGAACAAGTGCATATGAAAGGTACCAGACAAATCACGAAAGAAAAATACAAGAAAAAAACAATCCCAAAAATCCAGTCGACTGAACTTTTGGGATGCTCTTTTTCTTAATTTTTTTTTCTTGCTTTGTCTGGCACCTTTCATACACACTTGTTCAGATCTTTCAAACCATTTAAGAATTACTACAGCATTGATAATTTTAGAAACTTAGTCATCCGAATTCGTAGGTGTATATTCATACACAACTATAAAATTAAAATTGAGCTTTATATTGCGCAATATCCACTAAATGTGCTCAAAGCGCTTTACAAGGGGTCCCTGGTCAACAGCAACATTTAACATGTAGGACGGGACATGCCGCCTGTTGGGCGATATTACAATTTTTCGGACAAAGACACCGCTGTTAACGGCCAGGTACTCATTTTACACCTGAATACGGTGAGAGAATGTGAGTAAAGAGCCTCTTCCAATGACTCAACTATGCGAATCCAGGACCTTCCGAGCCGAAAGCGAATGTCATACCACTAGACCACATAGCCGTAACTATCAAATTCCCTTATAAAGATGAAGGATTGTTGTGGGGTAGAAGTTGTCTGACACTGGCACTCTTGATTTCTTTTATTTTTTTTGATCTTCAACAGTTGTAACGTCACTTCCCTTGTAATGACGCATGGTAACTTAGTAACTGGCTCTAAACTATCGGAACAATGGCGGATGCCCTTATGAAATATTTCTCCGGCGAGCATAAAAGCGTATCGAGAGGGGAAAAAAAACATAAAAAATCTGATCATGTTTTGACTTTTACACATTCTGATCACAAGACATATGAAAAGTTATAGCCAGCAAGAAAAATAAAAGTACCGATTTTCTTTGTTTAGAACCACGATGGCCGCCGTTGCTGGGCGACGTGACATCAGACTATTGAATCCAATTCCAGCGCTCTCGATATGTGCGGAGCATAACGCAAAAAGTAGCGTTCAGTAAAGGGAATGATTAAACTTGCGCAATTGTGCGAACTATCTATATCATAGATTTATAATACAATAAATGTTCAAAAAATGATTTATAACAACCATAATATGGAATATATTATAGATATTCTTTTCAAGTTTGTGAAGCAGAATTGTGATTTTTTTTCTTTCCGTATCGAGATAGACTAGGTTCTTGTGTGAATTATTACACAAAAAATACAGCGCTCAATTTTTACCAAAATGTATGCTACATGCAAATCTTACAACATGTAACCTATGGGTGATATTTGATTAACATGACATTTTAACACGATTAACTAAATTGATGTTCAATGACGTCCTTTTATGCTCTATGTTAAAGAATTGAATTTCAATTGATAAATCTTTTCAAAATTGATTATAGAAACCTATTTATATATGTGTGTGTGTCTGTGTGTGTATGTGTGTGTGTGTGTGTGTGTGTGATGTCTAACGTCTAAATAGGAGTTTGGGATGTTCATCTCCTTCCAACTCCAAAGAGTTATGTAATTTTGAGCATTCTTCTATAAAATATCGTATACACCAATCCCGCAGATAGATCGATAGATAGATAGTTAGATAGAATGAGAGAGAGAGAGAGAGAGAGAGAGAGAGAGAGAGAGAGAGAGAGACCAACATTTACTCTCTTTAAATCATGTTGACAGATCGGTATCAATGGGGAAATTGCTTATATTTTTCCCTGTCTCCCTTTTATGAAATCCAAGTTTTAAAAAAGCGATTTTCAATCTGACAATCAATTCTTGTACTTAATAATATGATTGATAAGAGAATGTAACATCATTTCTGTGCTTGCTATTATTATCGTTAAAAAACGAATCTTTTTCGGCTGCTTTAACTCTTTCCCAGCCAAAGTTTCTTTCATTATTTAGATGATTATAACTAAACAATTGTGTTCACCAAGAAAGTAGTAACAACCATGATATATTGCACACCAAAACATATAACTTATCTTTTCTTATCGTATCTAGCTCAGTTGGTAGAGCACTCGCTTCACACGCAAAAGAGACCATGGTCGATCCGGGTGCAGTTGAGATTTTTTTCTGATCCCCTTATCCACCCAGCAGTGATTGGGTAACTGGGTCTGTTAGATCTGGTGGAAAGTACTGTGTGATAGACTAGCATCCTATCCAAAGGCCATAAAGCAATTGCTATTGTCCGTTTCATGTTATAGAAACAAGGATAAACTCCGGCTCCACGGCTCTGAAAGAGTAGTTTTGTGTTTTTTTTTTATCTTATCGTATCTTCTAAAAGGATGACTAGAATAATTTATCCTTTCAATGCCTTTATATATCTTCATTATAGGATTTTTGGTAAAAATAGAAATTATCTGTGTTGATACCCGTTTTGCGACCTAATGTGGGCGGTCTGTCATAAAAAAATATAACATTATAGTGGCAAACGTTCTACAAAAGCTAGTGAAGGAATGACTTCCATTATCTTCCCTCTTATAAACATGGTAGCATATTGTGTCACCATAGAGAGATTTTACAGCTTTAGCTTATGGACTTTTTATTAGAACATTACAAAGTTGAGAATCAAATGTTATGACTGAATTGATGTTAACAATTTATAATTTGGATTATAATTCAAAATACACATACCTTATCCAAAAAAAATCTTTATGGTGACATAATACGTTTCTATAGATAAATGTGGAAATTTTCGGACAATTTCATTGAATAGATTCTGATAAACGTTTGACACAGTACCCCATACTCTTAGAAAAATGACATATTGAGAAAATAGCAAAATAGCTTTCCGTTTTTCTCACTTTTCATACTGCTTGTACCCCTTTCGACTGAGGTTTTCGTGCCTTTATAGTCTATTTTAAGAAGTTAGTCTTTAATAATATTGCTTCTAAGATCATAAAACATCGTTTTCCACCAAAATCTCTAAATCAATTTTTGAAGGATATTCCTAATAATTAGACCCAAACCGCCCCTTATTAAACTACATTTGTTTTTGATTATGACAAACATAAATCATATTCGTATCTTAATGAATTAAAAATCTTTGCCGAGCAATTTCTTCATTGGTTAACAACTAACGTTTTAAAATATTATTCCTATTTCAAGTGTTAGCTAGATTATGCATTAAATTCATTTTTCTAAAATAAAAGGACGTATTTTGAGCTGCAATGTATTTTCAAATTCGTATTGAAAAAATTGTATTTGCACCAATAATAAGTAGCTAGACGTCTAGAACAATTTCATTTTGGATCCATTGGCAATAATTTCACCTGTAAACAAATTATATTTTATTCATTTACTTATTTTCAAATTAGAATTTCTCTCCTATTTCGACTGCAATCCAAACTATTTTGATGGGACGGGGCATTCCGATAAATACAGTATGTCATTTCTTTATCTAAGTGGAAATTATTGAGAGCGATAGCAGTGAATTATAATATTATATTATGACATTGTGAAGAATCTTCGTCTACTTAAGTTGAGAGGTATCGGATTTATAATATTAGTTTTGCTATCACTACTACTGCCATTGTCAACAAATGATTTATAATATTAGTTTTGCTATCACTACTACTGCCATTGTCAACAAATGATTTATAATATTAGTTTTGCTATCACTACTACTGCCATTGTCAACAAATGATTTATAATATTAGTTTTGCTATCACTACTACTGCCATTGTCAACAAATGATTTATAATATTAGTTTTGCTATCACTACTACTGCCATTGTCAACAAATGATTTATAATATTAGTTTTGCTATCACTACTACTGCCATTGTCAACAAATGATTTATAATATTAGTTTTGCTATCACTACTACTGCCATTGTCAACAAATGATTTATAATATTAGTTTTGCTATCACTACTACTGCCATTGTCAACAAATGATTTATAATATGAACATATCGTATTATCTCAATAAAAGGCGGCACAACCCGTGAATCAATAAGAAATTGTCCTTATACTGCTCAAAAGATCATCGTTGTTTACTATTGTACGAAGATGAACTGGAAAATAAATTGGCCTAATACTTAAACTCCCCAATACAACCAATTGGAGATCGATTAAATTCGATTAGAAAATAGACATCGATCAAGAAATGGGTTCCTAATAGAACTTTGACATTTTATTACAGGGTATCACTAATCGAATTGAAGAAAATTTTATGTAATCAACTATAAAAGGTAATTTTAAAAAACAAAATTACCACTAGATGACTAACTATATTATAACTGAAATCGTTAAATCAAGTGTTATGGCGTCATCATAAATAAACGGCTTCAAAAATTGTTCTGCAGTGCTAGCACTCAAAAATTGTTCTCTCTCTCTCCCCCCCCCTCCACCCCCTCTCTAGCAAATGTTATAATATCCCAGTTGCGATGAGACTCCAGTTAACTGCAATACTCTAGAAGAACTCGTGTTTAAAAATTTGGCCAGAAAACTCGTCCTTCAAATATCGATAGACGTCTAAATTGCTTTTCTTTTTTCTTTTCCAGAGTATCGCAGTAAACCGTTGAATGGCTTCTTAACAGAACGTTATGTCAAAAACAAAAAAAAAAACAACCCCAAACGGAAGCTGCACACATCGTTATACAAAAACCAGACTAACTTGGATAAAACCCAACCCGAGTTGGTTCCTCCAAAGTTACCAAATGTAGTGCCGTGATTTTTTGCATGCGGACTTATAATATTTTAAGAGACGTTACACATTTGAATATCGATAATGATAGGCCAGATCGTTTTCTCACAATACTTTGATCTTCTCAGCGTTTGCAATGAAATATGACTCACACTTTAAAATATTTACATTAGGTAATGGTGTGTTGATTCTCTGGAAAATATTCATATAACAAAGTAGCATTCAGTGGCGTAGCTTAGTAAATAATTTTGGGTTTATTCAAACAGTGTAAAAATAGATATAATTTAAATAGTACTTAACAGCTTTGAAAAAAGGCTCACAGCTTTTATAATTTATCTCTTCCCTGGTGGACAACAGATATGATATATTGGATGGTACAAGTAGCCCGTTAGATGTTTATACATTTTTCGGACAAAACAATGATGTCAAATACCAGTGGGGTCCTTCGATTTTTTACGCCCGTCTTAGATAGGACGAGGAGAAATGCCTTCCATAAAGACATAATACCCGACCAACTGTCGAGCAAGACAACTCATAAAGGTCGCACAAGACATGTCAGGAAAACCCAATGGTCACCCATCGAGTACGGTTCAAATTTGGCCTTCTTGAACTGTGTTCACTGCTAGGCGCTTTAAATGTAATAATGTGAAATATCACTGAATCTAAACTTCTTTTGTTTGTTTGTTGCTTTAGGTCTCTTCCAACACAATTGAGGTTATATGAGAGACCGCTGAAACAAAAAAAAAACAAGCAATCTAACAAAAATAGTACAAATGTAAATCAAAATCATAACCTAAAGATATCATAAGCTAAATTATAAATAACCAAGAACAAACAGACAGAAGATTTACAGAAAATAAATATCCCCTGTCAAAAATACAATCACAAACCAAAGAAGCAGGATAGGCTAGTAAAGAGAAGAAGAAACGACATCACTGTCGGATCGTACACCCATGCGAACATCATAGGTATATGATTCAAGGGTGATGCTCCCATCCAACCACCCGCTAAACTTCTTTAACACCAAATAGATTCCATGTAAGTGTTGTGCAGTATAATCTTTCAAAGGAACCGCAGTTTTTTAATGCAAGAGATGCATTGTTAAAATGATATAATTATTAATTTGACCTCTCCACTCTTGGGTTCCTGGTTGTAAGCCATCTGTTAATAATACAGCATGTCATAAAATAGTTTCTCTTTGGAGAAATAGTTGAAAACTTTCCTCACTCTGACAAATTTGCATGTTTAATCTATATTATCATCAGTTTTTATGAATGTAGAAATCACAACAGCAAGCTACACCTCTGGTATTTAACTATTAAATTAAACTATACAATTTGCTTGTCATTTTGAACCCAGAGTGGAAATGTTAGTGATTAGTGCACAAGAATCTCGTGAAAAGTAAGCCCATGGTCAAGCCTGTGCCGTGTTCAGTGATCGTAATCACAACAGAATTCAATGTGTATAAAATTGTTACTGTTCACTAATCCCAGACCCTTCGATTATTACATACCGTAAAGAAGAAAACTCCCGAAGTAGAGTACTGTAACCAACGCACTCAAAAAAATTGGCTTACGTCACAAACAATTCTAGTGTTCGAGCCAATACGCTTCAACAGTCGTAACGTCACTTCCCTCGTAATGACGCATGGTAACTTAGTAACTGGCTCTA
The DNA here is from genome assembly GCF_034508935.2 of Berghia stephanieae. Taxonomy (NCBI): domain Eukaryota; kingdom Metazoa; phylum Mollusca; class Gastropoda; order Nudibranchia; family Aeolidiidae; genus Berghia; species Berghia stephanieae. Next base: position 33,352,332 of record NC_088368.1, on the reverse strand, counting down.
AACTATCGGAGCAATGGCGGACGCCCTTATGAAATATTTCTCCGACGAGCATAAAAGCGTGTCCAGAGGAAAAAACCCCATTATAAATCTGATTATGTTTTGACTTTTACACATTCTGATCACAAGACATATGAAAAGTTCTAGCCAGTATGAAGAATAAAAAGTACCGATTTTCTTTGTTTAGAACCACGATGGCCGCCGTTGCTGGGCGACGTGACATCAGACTATTGAATCCAATTATCATTAAAATACACAAGAAGGTTGTGAAGATATCCACGTCATCGAGTGCGCACGGGTTGTGAACGGACTTATAACAAACATATCCTGTTTAAAAAGGCCGTTTGAGAAACATCGAAAACAAAATACAAATTTCTCTTCCTGGAAGGTGGAAGTGCTCCAGGTATTAGATTAATGATGTAGTGCAGCCAAAACCGTTCGGCGTTCAATCCTGGAGGAAACTGAGGGACACGGAACCATCTGAAGACATAGAGAGTTGGATGGCTTAAGTAAGTTATGGTATCAATGGGCATGATCTATATTAACTTTCCATGTGCTCGAGGTCATTGATCACATTGCAAAATGTGCTCAAAGTGACCCACATAGTAAAAAGTGTTCACAAATTTTGAACTATCTAACATTACGATTGGTCAATGTGTTCAGCTTGACACATGGGTATGTTTACATAAACAAAGCAGCGTGTTTACATTTGTTCAGAAATGTCCAATCGTTTGACAGCAAGAAATCACGTGATTGATGACTTGGTTGGACGAAAACATGAATATGGATCGCTCCCATTGTACAAAAACAATTTGTGACATTAGATTGTAAAGCATAACGTTTAGTTAAAATAATATAGCTGAAGACAAGTAGTATCATTTAAATATAATCAAAATGCCTTTAAAAATAACCAAATCAAACTCGGTTGGTGGTAGAATAAAGGATTTAAGCACTCGTGCTTTGTTTGAGTCGAATCTTTTTTTCCTCGTCGCACTCACAAGCTCGTCTATAAAAAGCAAGAGTGAGAGAATGTGAAACTGGAATTTGTGGTTTCACTTTTGAATACAACTCATTGATGATTTTCTTCAGGTCGGTGTCGCATGTATTTTGACGAGGTCAGGAGTGACAGAGCACATACACATTGTCCTTCTCCGCCTCCATTCTTTCCTAACTCAATCCATTCTTTCTTCACTCTCGTTAATTCATCCGCCTTATTCCTTATCGACGACACACGCTGTATACACACATGAAGGTAAAATTCATCTATAGATAGTATGCGCTTGGCCAAGGAGTTCACAACATTGCCATCCGGAAGTATAACGGACCAACACACAAACTCTGTGTAACCATGAACTTTTATAGTCTGGTTAATACAGTTTTGTGAGAACAACTCACAAACGCGGATGGCAAAAACAATAACAAAGGCCTGAGTGACGTCATCTGCATACTATCTATACTATTAAACTCTTCAAAATCCCTAAACCTTTTTTGACGAGTAACTCAGCCGCTCCCTTCGTCCTCACCCTTTTCACACCCGTCAACACAGCCTGCACTCATCCTTTCACTGTTGCCGAGTCTGTCATTGTTGTGACACATGTCATTCCCTCACTTCAATGCCAGATTGACCCCCTTTCATTAGAGTCTCCAATTCAGCTACGTTGATGTATTTGAAATCGTCTGTTTTTTCACAACAACGCTGCGTCCTCTACCACCTTATCTCCAATTTCTAATAAACCACCCAGGGCAATATTACTTGGATCACACCATACAATTCCAGTCTCTGACCTCAAAACTCGCTATATTACTCTCCCGGGATCATCATCCTTCAGTCTTCGCAACACATCCTGTAGCAATCCTAGTACACCCGACCAACCAATGACTCTGGTGGACTGGTTACTAGCCCCAATTCTTTCAAGAGAGTAATCAACACATTTGCCGACATGCTACTTTCGTCTAAAAGGAATGTCATCAACATATGGTATTTTTGCACGTTTCACTTTTGCAATTTTCCCCAATATTGTCTTTACAATTTTTGATATTTTCCGTGCTGCGGAACTCAAGCTGAACCTCAACCGTGCGAGGCAATAAGTTCTACGCTTGTAGTTTACCAACTGGTAGCCCCAAAGATCTTCCGCAACTCTTATCTGGAGATATGCTGACTTGATGTCTACAATCGTTTCAGCTCTGCTCTGTCTCCACTCTCGCAACGTCTCGTTAAATATATACGTAAAACCTTGTGACCCTTGTGAAAGTTGACATGCATATTCAGCTCCCTGAAATCCAAGACGGGGCTGACCTTGTTCTTCGTGGGTTGGACAACAGCCATTAAAGGAATCATTCTCGATTTAACTTTTTTTATTCCAAGACATCAGAATACCTTCCTCTATCCATCTATCCACTTCCTTTTCAAAACCATCCTTAACTGTACCTTTTATATTCCGACCATAACATTCAACTATATTTTCTAATGCGGGTGGATGTGATTTCGATGTCCACTGCACCGTCCAATGTCTTCCATCAAATACTGCTGTAAAGTCACTGTCTTCAATCACCTCATCCATCAATTTCCCATCGTCAACGTTTTCCTCTTCTCTAGCAACACACTCGCTAGCTTTCACAACCCTGTCTCCGCATTCATCAATTTTATTGTCATTTGATACATTTTCACTCACGGCCTTTTTTCTCACAAGAACTGCACTGCAGTTGTTACCAAATTCAATCTTTCTACTTCTGATTGCCCCCCCCCCCCCCCCCAACTCATTAACAACGTCCATTCCAATGAAAACCTTCAGTCACCAAATATTGAGTCTGCTACAATTGCTGTCACCAACACCACTGTCCCTTCTATACTTCCAATCGCATAATATGGTGTTCACAATAACACGCCACCCGCGACCCGTCAAACGCAAATAATTATATAATCTCTTCCTTTACACAGTCCAGCTCCCACCAACTCCGAACTAATCACCGTCATCATGCACCCTGTATCTACCAATGCCTTTACACCTTTCCATTTGTCTGCATGAAGAATTATTATTACCGGGAGAGAGTGCGCCCCTGTGTAACTGGGGTAACTGCTGGCGCACCAGTGACACCCACTTCGTTTCCCTGCACCCATCGTGTGCTTAGACTTGCGCAACGATTCGCAAAATGCCCCTTTTTGTTGCACCTATAGTACCGTACTTCTGTCACATTTTCATGTGTGGCCCACCGCAAAGGTAACAACCACTAAACGTTTGGTCTGCTCACCTAAGCTTCTTGTACGGGTAGTGGTTCTCACGGCCGCTACAACACACCCTTTGTTGGCAGTAAGAATTCGCGTTTTATTAAGCAGGTCCACCATAGACATCTGGAACACATTTTCTGTTTGCTGAAGCTCACACGATATTGCATCAGGAAAACCATTAAGAAGACACAACTTCACCAATCTATTCAACCCTTCGCCATTAAATCCAGCCAACCCGCCACCAAGCCTCCTTAATTATGTGTAAAACACATCAACTTGTTCACCCATCCATCTTTTTTTTTTTCCATCATCTTTTTATGCGCCTCAAACGGCCCGTCGGCAAATGCCTCGATCAAATGCTGTTCAATTTCTCCCGCATTCGACTGCTGCACCTCATTCAACACAAGTACAAAGCCAATGCATCCCCCTCCTGATACAACGGTAAGAAATCTTCAACCTGTTTCAACTTAGCTACCAGTCTCACCATCTTTATCCAGGCAATGATGTAGCCTCACCAGAAAATGACCGAATAACTTCATTAACGTGTACTGCTGCCATAATCATATAATTTAATAAAAATAAAGTTCTGCCGAAATAACTTGTGGTTTAATCTACGCGAAATAGCAATCAAAATCTATTCTCTCTGCCTGCCGGCTTTTCATTACTATTATTATTATTATTATTATTATTATTATTATTATTATTATTATTATTATTATTATTATTATTATTATTATTATTATTATTATTATTATTATTATTATTATTATTATTAGTATTATTATTATCTTGACCTGAGTCAGGGTTGTGAAAGATTCAGGTCAAACCGGACACGGGTCAATCCGGACGCTACCCGACTCGATGTCTAATTTCCTTTTGGTTTGTTTTTTTCCCGGTGCATATTTCTAGTAACTAAGCACACGTCTCGTGTGACGTTTTTCCTGCCGTTTCAATGAGTGCAATCAAGGAGAAGTCAAAGAACCGTGTTTTCATCGAGATATTTCTCACAAAACGTAAGTATCCCGTTCTTTGTTATGGGTTGCAAGGTGTGCAAGGAAGTTGCTATTTAAGCTATTTATACGTTTTTATTAAGGAGTTTCGGCTCAACCGCTGCACTACATGCTATTTTAGGATCGTTTGATTGTGGTTAGATCGTCTGACGATGTTCGGTTTTCATTTTAGCTCCAGTGGGGGGGGGGGGGGGGGGGTGGCCGGTTTGACCAAAGAAAATTTAAACGATTCAGGTGAAACCGGACGGGTTGATTAAGTTGTTTATTATTATTCTAGACGTCTATAATATTATTTGTTGCAATGCTTTCCTTGTATTTCTGTTGACCGGCCTATGTTTATCATGATTATTATTATTATTATAAATTAGGGAGGCCTTCCGAAAGCGTCTACACCTACATCCCCAGTATATAAAATGTTTTGGGAGGGGGAAAACTTTTTTTATAATGTTCTGGTAGGGGGTTTGGGAGGGGGGAGACTTTAAAAATAAAACTTTTCCCCCTCCCAAACCCCCTACTAGAACATTATAAAAAATACTGGGGATGTAGGAGCTTTCGGAAGGCCTCCCTAAAATTATATTATGTTCACCATTGTAAAGGAAAATTTACATTATAAGACTAGCCAGTCTATGAAAATGAAGTTCAAATATCTAAATAAAGTTAATTTTTTCACATTGTTACAGGCACCAAGATGCCGCGATCAAAGTACACTGACAAGAGTGTGGATGCTGCACTTGATGCCATCCGCACCAAAAATCTTTCATTCCGCCAGGCCGCTGCGACCTACTCTGTCCCGAAATCAACCCTGATGGACAAGATGGCCGGAAAATACCCCGTCCATAGGGTATTTCATACAGTGTTGGCCAAAGAGGAGGAGAAGAAACTTGTCAAATGGATTGTGGCCTGTGCCAGGGCAGGTGAAGGGAAGGACAGGGATCAGCTGTGCCTGGAGGTGCAAAGAATAATGAATGCTGAAGGCAGAGAGACCCCATTCAAAAACAACAAGCCATGATATTACTGGTACAAAGCATTCATGGAGAGACACAAGGGGGAGGTGCGGGAGAGAAAAGCGATATCCCTTGGGGAACAACGCGCCCAGGTATCAGAAGGAAAGATACGTGGGTGGTTCTACACCATGCGGACAACGCTAATGTCAAATGGCATCGACATTACCAAGGTCCCCCCCAGCAACGTCTTCAATTGCGACGAGACTGGCTTCCCTTTCTACCTGGGAGGTTCAGTCATCATTGCAGACATTTCTTCCAAGCAAAGAAAATGGAACAGGAAGAGAAGAAGGCAAAGGGGTTGAAGAACAGGGAGGAAAAGGCGAAGAAAAAGTTGGAGGAGAAGGAAAAAAAGCGCTTTGAGAAAGAACAGAAGAAAGCTAAAAAGTTGAAAGAGAAGAGGAAGGAGGCAGAAAATAAAGGGAAGGGGAAGGGCAAGAAGAGGAGAGTGGAAGAAAGAGTGGAGTCTAGTGCAGAGGATGATGATACGATGGTTGTGTATGATGACAGGTCGGACGTTGAGATGGATATGGATGAGTTATGTGGTGTGAATGACAAAGATGAACGTTTATGTGATTTTTGTGGAAGTGATAGGAACCTGGATGGGTGGATTTGGTGCAAGTGTGGGAGGTGGTACCACAGAGGATGTACTGGCAGAGAGAGAGAGAGAAGATACTGGGGATGAGTGAGGAGGAGATCAGTGTTTTCACGTTTGTTTGTACATTGTGCAAGTGACATGTTGCGTTATGATTATGTAACCTATTAATTGTTTTGAATAAATTATTTTTGTCTTTCTCTGTTGAAAATGAACATAAACGTGTTTATTTATCTATCTAGACGTCTAGATCTAGTCTAGCTATTTATGAAAATATATGGCAGTCGTTTTGGGGGAAGGAAACATTCTGCCAATTTATGGAAAGAGTCCTTCAAAGTCCTTGGAATGCTGGAATCGAACCCTAAATTGACCAATGACCGGCAGATATTTTACAAACTGAGCCTATGGATCTGCTGTAACTGTTTATGAATTGAAAACTATTAAAAAAACAAAAGGAAACAGTGTTTTTCAACATCCGTGAAGGGTGTCCGGTTTGCCCAAGTTGGGTGTCCGGTTGGACCTTAACGTTCCATAAGTGTCCGGTAGTACCAAAATGTCACGAATAACATTATGCGTCGAGAACATGGAAAAGACTGCTTAGGGTGCAAAATCGGCTGGTTCATCTGAAACCGGCCACTTGAGCGTTACATTTTACGACATCACTATACAGCATTGGTCTTGTTTCTGGCCAGTAGTCTTCCATTCTCTGAGACGACCACAGATAAGGCTTGTGTGTCCGGTAAGCCTGAATCTACTCTATTATTATTATTATTATTATTATTATTATTATTATTATTATTATTATTATTATTATTATTATTATTATTATTATTATCATTGTTATTATTATTAGTTTCGATCCACGCTTCGTTATTTTCATATGTACACGTATAGATTATATTATCGGATAGATTATATTTATTGACGACCAGCATATATTTAAACTAGAAAATAAGAAGGCATCTCTCTGAAACCAGAAGATCATTTACACAAGGTATCGTATGTATCCAGTTATCCGAGAGAGTGGTTTTATACTTCTAATGAGATAGGAACCAGATTTTATTGACAACACACTTTTCTTCCAATCGTCCATCGAATTATTTTGTTCAATTTGCTTTGATGGTAATGAAATATAAATATAATTATATTTATCTATTTGGTTTGATGGCGATGAGGTGAATGTTCCATCTTTTTTCTTCGATTGTTTTCTTTGTTTAAAGACTTTACACTTTATGAGAAAAATCAAATGCTAATGTTTACATTATGGTGGATATGGTGTAACTGACAATGACAGTATGGTTAGTGCACTCTCTTCCAAATCCGAAGGACGGGACTGATCCCACCGATCTGTTTACCCAGCAGTAGATCAGGCAAAAGTAAAGGCGAATGGGCATGATCTATATTACATTTCCATGTGCTCGAGGTCATTTGTCACATTGCAAAGTGTGCTCAAAATGACCCATAAAGTGAAAAGTGTTCACAGTTTGAGAAAAATCCAACGTGACAATTCGTCATTTTGCTCAGCATGACTCGTGGGTATGTTTACAACTTTCATAAACAATGCAGCGTGTTGAGATACATTGAGAAATGTCCAATCGTTGTACAGAAACAAATCATGTGATCGATGACTAGGTTGGACGAAAACATGAATATAGATCGCTCCCATTGGAAAGAAGGACGTGATCACTCCACTATGCTGAACATTGCTCACCTTACGAGCAATCCCTTGCGTGTATTATTATTATTATTATTAAGAAGTTTCAAGTTTCAAGTTTATTCAATATTAGGCTTTCGCCAATAAATCAACAATTTGATGCCAACATATATGAAAGTGGAAAAAAAAAGGTAAATGGAACCAAAAAATAAACTGATACACCACACAAAAATACACGAATGGTAATAACATCAATACGTTCAATAATAATAATAATAATAATAATAATAATAATGATGATGATAATAATAATAATGATAATAATAATAATAATAATAATAATAATAATAATAATAATAATAATAATAATAATAATAATAATGATAATAATAATAATAGTAATAATAATAATAATAATAATAATAATAATAATAATAATAATAATAATAATAATAATAATAATAATAATAATAATAATAATAATAGTAATAATAACAACAACAATAAGAAGAAGAAGAAGAAGAAGAAGAAGAAGAAGAAGAAGAAGAAGAAGAAGAAGAAGAACAACAACAACAACAACAACAAGAATATCAATAATAATAACAATAATAATATTACCATAATCCCCACACCCCAATCATCACCGTTACCACCACCACCACCATTACCATTATCACTACCACTATCACCATCACTTTTACATTTCCAATCAGTTTTTCTCATTTAAAAAAATAAAAAATAAAAAAATAAATAAATAAATAAATAAATAATAATAATAATAATAATAATAATAATAATAATAATAATAATAATAATAATAATAATAATAATAATAATAATAATAATAATAATAATAAAATATTGATACCCATCACAACAGACCTCCTCACTACCACGAAAATTCCCGTAGTACTACGGCTAAATCCCGGGCTGGATATAATAAAGGTTTTTAATTAAATGTCATTTCTTGAAAACGAAGTTCTGGTGCCAGAGCTATCACATAGAGTTAATATTTTTCCCCACGCATTATAAGGACAAACTGGTGGTTTTTAAGGGTAGTTAAAATGTCTACGATGTTATTTACCCTGAAAACTACTTATTACATTTTCCTATTTCAAGTAGGCAGGTCTGCCATGATAAGTATCCGTTCCATAGTCAAAATAAGACAAACAGAAATAACTTTTATTTTAATCAATAATCCATACAATTTGATGACAACAGACATGAGAGTGAGGAAAAAAGGTAAATGAAACCAAAGCATAAAATGATAACATAAATAATCATAAAAATACAACATTGTAATACCACCAATACTTAAAATAATAGTAATAATAATAATAATAATAATAATAATAATAATAATAAATAATAATAATAATAATAATAATAATAATAATAAGAAGAAGAAGAAGAAGAAGAAGAAGAAGAAGAAGAAGAAGAAGAAGAGAAGAAGAATTGTAAAAATAACATAAGCGCCACAGCAATAATATCTAGTATTGTATTTGTAAATGAGGACCACGCTTATATCCCTTTCGTTGACAATTAAGAAGATAGGGATTATATCATGGTAATTCTGTTTTGGATAATAAATTTATTGACTTTTAGTAATAATAGGTGCTCCAAAATGCTTTGGTCTGGGTGATCTTTATCTTCGGGGAAATTCCAACATAATCAATAGCCCACCACTTATATAACACATTTCTATCGTTGATTAAAGTTCTAGAAGAATGGGATCTTGCGAACATTGCCTAGAAGTTACAGACATATTAGTTTAACGTATTTTTTGGTAGAATTACAGAATTAATTCCCAAAGACAAATACTTGAATCTTTTAGAATATCACAAACATTTAAGTAATTTTCCGTACTGATATAGTCTAGAGCGAAACAAGCTTGCGTACTTCAATTATTCCATGTCAAGGGTTGGTTTCTGTGTTTTTAAGAATTTTACGGCGTTTGTGACGCATTGAAAGAACAGAAAATGTATAAGGTAGTCTAAAAGTATACTTTTCTCAAAGACACCCGAGGATAAATAGGCAAAGGTAAATGGTGCGGATAGGGCACCAAGAGCACCCCTCGGTGTACTTAGATTGAAATCGCTTAGAAGTCAAAGATACAAGCAAAGAGTATTAACAAGTGAACTACAACACTTCTTTTACAAATCACATCAAAACAGAAGAACCAAGAAAGAAAAAAAATATATATATAGATATATATATATCTATATATATATATATATATATATATATATATATATATATATGGTTATACACTGGTTATGATATCAATGCTGATAATAACAACAACAACAACAGCAACAATAATAATAATAACATTTATAATAACAATAATAATAACAACAATAATAATAATAACAATAATAATAATAATAACAACAATAATGACAATAATAATAACAATAATAACAACAACAATAAGCCAATTGTGCAATCGCAACTAATCTTTATCATGGTAAACTATTATACAATATTTTAATATCAATGCCCAATTCCCCCCCCCCACCCCACTTTCTCACACAAATACACACTCACACACACACACATACTTATATATATATATATATATATATATATATATATATATATATATATATAACATGTCATATTTTGTATAATATACCACATCTTAGTATCAGAACTGCAGTTACTAAACAGACAAAAACAAATGAAAACAAACAAACAATCGCATTATTCTCTCTATCATCAATTTTAATAAGTTTTCCTTGCCGTGGAAACCACAATTATACTTGTAAATATTTCTTGTGTTCGATCTGTACCTTAAAACAAAGTCTACCTAAATCACCTTGCTGTCTACTGTCTCTGCATTTCAAAAATTTGATAAATTCAAACATACTTGGTTTATTTTTCAGTTTTTCCGGCAGGCAATTTCTTCTCTCTTGCGTATACCTCGAACATTCAATTAGACAATGGTATTCGTCTTCTATTACGTCACAAGTAGGACATTTACGATCATTTCTATCTACTTTTCTTGTGCCCCATCTACCCCTTTCTATATAAAACAAATGAGAACTCAATCTGATTTTTGAGATGGCAACTCTGTAAGATTTATTACACAGTTTCATATATGGTTCTAACTCAAAGGTGTCTTTAATGTGTTTATACAGCCGTCCAGACGTCGTCATCGACATCTCAGCGTGCCACTCTTGTAGAAACATGTCATCCAAGCGTTGTTTTAAAACCGCCAGAAAGTAATTTTCATTTTTCACATTTTGTTTAACCCAATGATGGCCCATTCCGCTCCTATCCAGCAACTGCTTCACCAGACTTACCCAAGTTGTTGTGTTTGGTTCATTAATATTCAATTGCACAAGTTCTTTGTATACTGCATGAGTGAATGAGCAATCATTATTTCCTGGGCGAATAAGTTTCAACCAATACTTAATAACTTTCATTTTTCTTTCAATATGCAAAGGATACACCCCCAATTCCCCATAAACAAAACAGTTTGGTGTGCTGTGCTTAACACATAGAATGGATTTAAGAAAACCGAGGTGAAATCTTTCAATTGGATCAGCTCTTCTTAAACCCCATATTTCTGCCCCATAATTCAGTATTGGTAAGATGGTACTATTGAACAGTTTCATTTGCATCTGTGGTAAAATTTCTGTGTTAGTGTTAAAATACTTTCTAAGTGAAAATAGTGCTCTTCTGGCTGAGTTTGTTACTTCTTGTGTACATTTTGTAAGAGATCCCGATGCGCTAAAATGACAGCCTAGATACTTGAATGACGAGATTACTTCAATACTTTTACCCTGATATGACCATTTGTCTTGTTGCCCAATTTTCCCTCCCTTTTTAAATACTACGATTTTTGTTTTACTGATATTTACCTTTATTCCCCATTGCATACAATATTCTTGTAAAGAGTCTAAACCGTTCTGCAAACCCTCTTTTGTTTCACTGATTATTGCCATATCGTCTGCAAACATGAGCAATTTAATTGTAATATCCTGTATTTGTAATCCTATGGAATCTTCACTTAATTTACTTTCAAGATCATTAACAAACAGCGAAAACAAAAGTGGCGAAGTGCTTTCACCCTGTAATAATCCGCTGTTTGATTTAAAAAATTGTTGTTGACCTTTACCTCCTGTGGCCAGGTCAACCTTTGAATACATGTTTCTAAATAGCTTGACAAATTTCGAGCTCACACCGGATTTGATCAATTTTGTAAATAATGCGGATCTGTCAATAAGGTCATATGCTTTTTCATAGTCGATAAACGCGCAATGTAGCTTCTTCCCTTTAGATAGCAATATCTCGATAATTCCATGTAGAATAAAATGGCAATCTGCTGTGCTCCTTCCCTTTCTAAATCCATATTGAACCTCGTTTAACACATTCTCTCCCTCCACCCATACATTTAGTCTTTCATTCATCACTCTTGTAAACAGTTTTCCAATACAACTCATTATTGTTATCCCTCTATAATTGTTCACATCTCTTTCATCTCCCTTTTTAAAAATCGGCACAATTCTACCCTGACTCCATATCAAGGGGAAATATTCCAATTCCAGTATCTTATTGAAAATCGATAAAATCAGTAATTTGATTTCTGAAGTTGCATTAATAATAAATTCATTTAACATATTATCCACTCCAGTAGCTTTGCCGCGTTTAAGAGCCTTAATTGCTTTGTGTAGTTCCCCCATCTCGATTGGCTTATCTAAAATGTCTATATCTATAATATTCCTTCCCACATCCTTTTCTACCTCTGCAATCTCCGCCCTACCCATCTCCCCAACCCCTGATTCTTTATTTGCTAAAGTTTTAAAATGGTCGTAGAAGTTTATATCTGGCAGCTCTCTTCGTGATACTGAATTTCTTTTTATTTCCTTCCAAAAGTTCTGGGTTCATGCTTACTTAAATCCAATAAATGTTGCGCTTTTTTGCGACTGTAATTTCTTTTGTTAATCCTACATACCTTCCTGTATTTATTCCTTTCCTTACACATCAATGTCCTGTTTTCCCCTGTCCCCGTCTCTATAAACTTATGTGCTCGTTCAGTGAATACTTTGAAGAAGATAATTATGATTATATGATGATGATGATGATGATGATGATGATGATGATGATGATGATGATGATGATGATGATGGCTATGACCAATAAATAATATCTCCAACGATGCTTCGACTTGTGTACTTCAGTTATTGTCAAGGGTAATTTGGTTGGTGAATTTAGATTAAATTGTCCTCTTTAACCCCACAATACTTTTTACTGCAGCAAATAGGTGGGGTCTTTTGACCTCGCATAATGGGCAGGAGATCACTTGCTGTGTGTTCTATCTTCCTATATATGTTTTCTGGGTTGCTTATTTTCTTTGAATTGGATTACTCGGTTTTGTCCTGGCCCTTGCCGGAATCCTTGACTGAGAGGGAAACAGTCAAATGTATAGTGTTAGTTTTGGGAGGGGATATTTTTTTTTTCTCTTATAAATCATCTCTCTCTTTTGTACTGATAGTTATATATTTTGTTTGTTTTGAATATATCTTGTAAACATTTGAGTGTATTCCCCTTAGTTTGATCCTGTGCTTCTGTCTGGATGAGATTTCAGTTGATCCTAAATACATCGATGGTATGCTCTGGGAATCTACATAATATGCTCCCTATTTGAACCTTTCCCTTTAACTTTCTGGGGTTTTTTGTCGTGTGCTTTCAATTGTAAATGTAAACTGTTTTAACTATCCCATAGTCTTTTTTACTCGCGTTGAAATGACCTAATAGTGTGTCGCGAGCGCCGTAAAGCCCTTTAAAACAAATCAATCAAATGCATGAACTAACTTGTTTTCAAATGGGGTGTATTTCATTTGGATATCGAGTTGATGGAATTCCTCTTATGGCAAGAAAACCATGGATACCTGGATCGATGAGTTCTTCTTTTTCTTCTTCTTCTTCTTCTTCTTCTTCTTCTTCTTCTTCTTCTTCTTCTTCTTCTTCTTCTTCTTCTTCTTCTTCTTCTTCTTCTTCTTCTTCTTCTTCTTTCACACCTTTGTAATTAAACAAGAATTTTTTTTAGAATATTCGCTACTGTGGATGTAGTGATGATGGTGATGACGATGATGATGATGATGATGATGATGATGATGATGATGATGATGATGATTATAATGATGATGATGATGATGAATTTGGCAATGATGAGGGCCTATTCCGATCTCTCTCTCTCTTCTCTCTCTCTCTCTCTGTCTCTCTCTCTCTCTCTCTCTCTCTCTCTCTCTCTCTCTCTCTCCCTCTCTCTCTTATTTTCTTTTGATTTAAAAATATTTTTACAGTTTGTTTTTTAACCTCGCAAGCACTCATCCTTTCACTTGAATGCTTAAGAGAGGGCATAGGGGCCTAACCAATTTTCACCAAAAAAAAAAAAAACACGTGTTTCTTCTTCGAAATATTATGTGTATGCGCTTGGCTAAAAAGCTCACAACATTGCCATCCGGTAGTATAACGGACCAACACACAAAACTATGTGTAACCATGAACTTTTATAGTCTGGTTAACACAGTTTAGTGAGAATTACTCATAATCGTGGATGGCAAAAAATCAATAACAAAGACCTGAGTGACGTCATCTTCGTTTCTATCTATATAATATGCACAGCGTTGGCCTGTTACTGTTAGCCTGCGAATCATACTAGATATCGATGGCCCCCGACCATTAGTAAAGGCATCTGAGCATGATTTAAAAATCTTTTTTTTTCCGCTTAATTAATTTCTTTTTTTTTTAAAAATTTATGATTAACATTTTGACGAATAAAACACACATACACACACGCACATACACACATAAACACATACAGACACGCACACACGCGCGCACACACACACACACACACACACAAACCCAAACAAAAAGACCCCCACAAAAAATCCCTAACACAATAACAAAAATAAAACATAGTACAAAAAAAAAAGCAAAGAAACATTGCCAGAAAAAAGAAAAGAAAGACAATTATTATTAAATAATTAAAAAATAATAATTGAGCTTTATATAGCGCAATATCCACTAAATGTGCTCAAAGCGCTTTAAGGGGTCCCTGGTCAAAAGCAACATTTAACATGTAGGACGGGACATGACACCTGTTAGGCGATATTACAATTTTCGGACAAAGACAACGCTGTTAACGGCCAGGTACTCATTGTACACCTGAGTACGGTGAGAGAATGTGAGTAAAGAGCCTTTTCCAAGGACTCAACTATGCTAACTAATAATAATAAAAGTAATAATAACAATAATAATAATAATAATAATAATAATAATAATAATAATAATAATAATAATAATGATGATAGAAGAGCTCTTTTCAATTTAAAATATAATCATGAAAGAGCATTTTATTCGACAAATGCCATTCAAGGATAGCCTGAAATTGTATAATTCTATAGAAATGAGGTAAACTCGATGTGTACATATATGCAGGTCTGACATCCGAACGCGATTAATTATTAGCCTAGTTGTAATCGACAATAAAGGAATTATAATTGTCTCGACTATGGGGAACCTCTGTGGTATAATGGTAGCACGTCTGACCGGTAATCAGGTCTGAAATTCAATCCGCAGTCAAGGCAGACCGATTTTTTGGGATGTTTTTTTTTTTCTTGTATTTTTCTTTCTTGCTTTGTCTGGCACCGTTTCATACACTCTTATTTAATTTTTTTTTAAATTGAGCTTTCTATAGCGCAATATCCACTAAATGTGCTCAAAGCGCTTTACAAGGGGTCCCTGGTCAACAGCAACATCTAACATGTAGGACGGGACATGACGCCTCTCAGGCGATATTACAATTTTTCGGACAAAGACAATGCTGTTAACGGCCAGGTACTCATTTTACACCTGAGTACGGTGAGAGAATGTGAGTAAAGAGCCTTTTCCAAGGACTCAACTATGCGCCGAGCGCGAGGCTCGAACCCAGGACCTTCTCATCCGAAAGCGAGTGTCATACCACTCGACCACATAACCGCACAGGGCTATTTAGATCTTTATCTTACACCAGTGCCTGCTCCCTAATTTCTCTATTTTATAATTTCGACAATATCCTGCGTCATTTTTTGAGATTTCCATCACAACAATGAGTCCATAATGACCTGCAAATAAGTGCACGTTGGTCTGATGATCTGGTGACTTAAAATGACTCATATTAAGCAATTTGCCGTTAGAAGTTTTTCCTTAGGGGAAACAACCGATTAACATAATTAATATACAGTTATTGCACGATAACTTCCCTTGCCTTTCATGACGGAAATATTGTGAGATCTTTTAAAATAAATTGTCATGAAATAAAGTAAACATCCTAAGTCGTGTATTCCGGTGAGTCAGTGGTACGATCCTCTCGTCTTTCCACACAAGTCAAGCAATGGTCAACGTGGTCAGTGTAAAATTATGATCCCGACGTTGTTCCCTTACCCAAGTCAAGTGTGAGTTAGTAGGCAGAAAAAGGCATTGACGCTGGACGGCCGATGGCCTAAGATGAAGAGGCAGACCCAACGCATAAAAACATGGCAACGACCATTTTAAAAAAGAGAAAATTTCAATTTATACCGTAAATTTTCAATCTTCTCAAGTATAGGAATGAAGATGACGTCACTCAAGTCTTTGTTATTGTTTTTTTTGCCATCCGCGTTTATGAGTAATTCTCACTGTATTGTATTCATCACACTATAAACGTTTAAGGTTACACATAGTTTTGTGTGTTGGTCCGTTATACTTCCGGATGGCAATGTTGTGAACTTCTTAGCCAAGTGCATACTATCTATAGAATGAATGAATTTGACTTCACACGGCTCTTTGTTCGCTGTTTTTAACAGCCGGTTTGGTGATTAGTTCTCACTGAATTGTTCTCTGTCAGACTATAAAATAAATAAAGTTGACCTCGCTCGTTATTTTTTCTTTGGTTACCATCTCTCTCTCTCTCTCTCTCTCTCTCTCTCTCTCTCTCTCTCTCTCTCTCTCTCTCTCTCTCTCTCTCTCTCTCTCTCTCTCTCTCTCTCTCTCTCTCTCTCTCTCTCTCTCTCTCTCTCTCTCTTTCTTTCCGACAATGGAAAATTATGATGAACTCTGGTGTAAACAAGAACAAGCACAGTGTCTCGTCTTTAGGGCACAGATACACAAGAGCACAAACAGGCTATAGATAGAATGCGCTTGGCGAGAATTACTCATAAACGCGACTGGCAAAAAACAATAACAAAGACTCGAGTGACGTCAACTTCATACTATCTATAGATAGTTCGAAGATGACGTCACTCAGGTCTTTGTTATTGTTTTTTGCCATCCGCGTTTATGAGTAATGCTCACTGAACTGTATTAACTCGACTATAAACGTTCATGGATACACACAGTTTTGTGTGTTGGTCCGTTATACTTCCGGATGGCAATGTTATGAGCTTCTTAGCCAAGCGCATACTGTCTATACAACGGACCGACACACAAAA